>NW_008349989.1:1838316-1847288 GCF_000622305.1 Nannospalax galili
TGGCTGTGGCTGTGCCATGCAGGGATGCAAAGGCAGATGGGTGGGAATAAGCCCCAAGATTTCCCAGGGAGTGGATTGAGTAGCTGGGTTGTACTGGATGCAAAGGATCAGGGAGAGGCAAGGTAAGCCTCGGAGCCCCAGAAAGAGGCTGTCAGCCCCAGAAAGAGGCTGGCGGGTGTTGCAGGACCAGGGAAGCAGAGAGAGGTGAGGGCGTGGCCGGGTCCAGAGGCAGTACTCCTGGGGCCCAAGGAAGCCATCAAGCTGATCTTGGTGAAAAGGGTCAGGAAGCAGCACTGGCTCCCCAGGTGTCTGGGGCCCCAAGACTAGGAATGGCACAGGGCCCAAGCTTGGAGTAGAGAACAGCGGGGGAGATGGAAGGGTGAGAGGGGCTGGGGGATTCAAGGCACGGAGGGCTGCACGGTAGACTTACCCCAAGAGAGGTCTGAGGGCAGGAGAGTTGGCGAGGAGAATTAGCCAGTGGTGCAGGTCCATGGAAGCAGTGCTCCTGGAGCCCAAGGAAGGCACCAAGCTGGCCTGGCCGAAAAGGATCAGGAAGCAACACCGGTTCCCCAGGTGTCTGGGGACCCAAACCAGGAATGGCGCAGGGCCCAAACCAGGAACAGACAACAGCGGGGGAGATGGAAGGGTGAATGAGGCCCGGGGAGTCAAGGCGCGGAGGGCTCTGCGATGGACCGATGCCGAGAGCCCTGAGGATAGGGGAGCAGGCCAGGAGAGTTAGCTGGTGGTGCAGGTCCGGGGAAGCAGCCGAGAGCCCTGAGGATAGGGGAGCAGGCCAGGAGAGTTAGCTGGTGGTGCAGGTCCGGGGAAGCAGAGAGAGGGGAGGGTGGGGCCGGTCCAGGGGCAGTGCTCCTGGGGCCCAAGGAAGACACCAAGCCGGTCTGGGTGAACAGGGTCAGTAGGCAGCACTGGCTCCCCAGGTGTCTGGGGCCCCAAGACTAGGAATGGCATAGGGCCCAAGCTAGGAGTAGAGAACAGCGGGGGAGATGGAAGGGTCGTCGTGGCTGGGGGAATCAAGGGCGGGGGGCCTGCGCGGTAGACTTACCCTAAAAGAGGCTTGAGGGCAGGAGAGTGGGCCAGGAGAATTAGCCAGTGGTTGCAGGTCCGGGGAGCAGGGGAGGTGAGGGCAGGGCCAGGTCCCGCGGAAGCAGTGCTCCTGGAGCCCAAGGAAGGACCAAGCTGAACTGGGTGAAAAGGATCAGGAAGCAGCACCGGTTCCCCAGGTGTCTGGGGACCTAAGACCAGGAATGGCGCAGGGCCCAAACCAGCAGCAGAGAAAGAGGGGGGGGATGGAAGGGCGAATGAGGTCGGGGGAGTCAAGGCACGGAGGGCTCCCCGCGATGGACTCACCCCGAGGGGCCTGAGGATAGGGGAGCAGGCCAGGAGCGTGAGTTTTAAACTTTTAAGTGGTGTGGTGCTAATTTAAAATGCCATATACTTGAATCCACATAAAATAAACAAAAGAAAAGGATATATAAATCCAACTAAATATAGACTGGCACTGAGAAACTGCTTGTATCAGTGAAATGAGAAATACAGTGTATGAAATTCATTCTTTGTTTTATATAATATCTCACATTGACAGTTTCAAACTACCAATAACTCTTACAGTCATTTGAAAATTACTTGGATGGTATACAACACCCAGACACAAATTGAGACCCTCAGAATTATGCTGATGTTCTTCTGCATAGCTAATGAGTGATGTGGGTCTCTGTCGTTTTTATCTTTCTCATCATCAAAAATGGTAATGAAGTTAGGCAGTAGGTGACTTTTGAATTCCACTACATTAGAAAAACCTTACAGAACTTGTGTTTATATGTGGAAAGGGAATGACTTAAGAGTCATATTAGTGAGTTTCTGATGTCTGAAATGTTAAGGCAATGTTAAAGAAATACTGCAATAAGTCATTGTTCTGACACGTTGAAATAATAGGCAATCTTTTTCATCTGAATTTTACAGCAATTGAAAATTACATATAGGACCCCTATGACTTTCTGTGATCATAAAAATAAATGACTACAATGAAACAGATGAATGGCCAGTGGCGATAATACATATTAATTGAATGATTTCCCAAGTACTTTACAAATATGAATTCATAATGGCTTATTACAGAAGAAAGAAATCTCAGTCTTTTCTTTAAGATCTAAAACTTGGAAATCTACTTTAAGTTCCTAATATTCTGTTACTCCCAGGTTCTTGTATAGGGTATTAGCAGAATAAAGTAACAAGTAATACATGAGAACACAATGAACTATTTTGGATTATCTTTTTGGCTCACCAAAGTTTTAAAGTGTTTGAAATATGTGATCTGAAGCTCTATTCATTGTTAGTAATCTGACACAATGTCCTTCCCTATCTTAATATTCCACAGTGATGACAACTGAATCTGTTTAATAAAGTTCTATAGAAAATATGTTTGAAGCAACCACGATATTAATAAGTATGTTATATGTAGATAAACCAATTCAGGTTAATATTGAACTGAATACATTACATGAGAACAAATACTATGTGCATACTCATCAGTCTTTCACTTTTGGGAACTCCTTATTCTTCTGCCTTAATATAATTTGTTTGCTAAAACTACTTTTTATTTTTTATTCCAAAGAGAAGTGAAATATTAAATGGATTAGAATTCTTCCCAACATCAGTAAACTGTTTCCTAGCGAATATTTAAGGGATTCCTTGCTCTCCAGATTCCATTTGTGTCAATGGTGAGGAGGGCCAATGAGGGCAGGAAGCAAATGCTTGGTTCTCTTAAAAGGGAACACAATGCCTTTTAATGGAATTTGCGTCCCTTCATGCTGCCTTTCTACAAGAGTTTCCTCTGGAACTGAATAAACTTTTGCTCCATTGTTTTACTTAGAGCATAAGAGTGGCAACACACTGGGCATTGTGTTTCTGTGTTTCTGCATGATTCCTGATTTCCTTATGCCTTGCCTGCATTGTTGTATATAGTGTGTGAATGAGCTCTCTAATTATCCAATGTGTCTGTACCATGATTCTTTTCAGACAGTGATTAACATTTGCTCTGCAGTGATAGGTAACATAAAACATCATAGGTCTACTCTTCAAACATTTATTTGATCTTCTAAATGTGTGCCCACACCATATGTGAGATGCAGCATTGAACAATGAAGAAACTGTTTATTTTGTGGCATCTATTTTGCTTCTCATGTTATCTCTGAAGAATCCTCACCTATAAAGTTTCCTTATACTCAGTTAGTAGATATGAATATCTATTTAAAATACATCTTTACACTAACTCCTGCTACTACCAACAAGTGTGGGGGGATGCTATGGGAGGGTCCATTTAGGATGTGGGTATATAGATGAATAAGATTGTTTGGGATGTTCTGTATGAAATACACACAAAAATACCCAACAAATAAAAATATGACTTATATTTGAGGAAGAAGAATAAAAATTTGCTTCATGTTAATTAGTAGAGGTGAAAAATATTACCACTGAAATTGATCCGATGATTTTATATCCATGCTCAGGTGCCAAGGATCTCAGAAACTGACTACTATTATTGTGACTAGTAATAATCAGATTCATAGGGATTAAAGATGCATATGAAAACATGTGTTAGTAACATCAAAAATAAGGTTTTCTGTACGAAACAATATATTTTAAAATGAAATGGAGACCTTTTTTAAAGGTTAAAAACTCATTCAATTTTATGTCTTACAATGTTTATACTGAGTTCAATACTGTATAACTGTATTAATTCAACTGTGAACCTAAAAATCAGAGCCAATTTTGAAAGAGACACATCTTAGCTCTGGAAATTGTTATTGAATATGTTAATGCTGTAATGAAATGCTTCTTCTAATCATGTGGTTGTAAAATAATTTTTTTTCATTTTTCAATATCATTTGCAGATTTAAAATTTTGAGCAAATATTCATTGGATGTTATTATTGTTCAATTATTTCAATAGATGCTGAGTTATTACAGTTAGAAAAGTCAAACAACAAAACATTTAACTTTTCTGTCTTCTAACAGCTAATTTTCTAGTACCAATTTGACAGTTTTAGAAATCTGACCAGAAAAAAAAACATAAATCTTCTTTCATGGATTCTTTTGCATTTCATTACAATGTGTCTCAGTCAGTCCATCTGTGCAGGCTGCTGTAACAAATTACCATAGACTGGGTGGCTGAACCAGTGAACATTTATTTCTTTCAGTACTTGAGTGTGGGCGGTCCAAGGACAAATCAGACTGGTGACAAAACGCATCTGTGTGAAAGGTGAAGGACAAGAAAAAGAAACAAGCTCTTTTGTGTCTACTGTCACAAAAATGCCAGTCTTGTTCTGCTACCATCAGGATCTGATTACTTTTATATTTATCCCCCTTCTCCAGGTCTTGGAATTATTTCTATCTGTACAGGAATGTCGATATGTGGAACTTTTCAGTGTCTGACTCCTCTATGATCAGCCTATTGTTATATCTCATTGTATTCACTTGTACCCGCTTCCTAATGCAGACAAACTTCCAGGAGGTATTTTCCAAATATACTTAAAGAGATTGACCATCCTGTTACCAAAAATGTAAAAAATTACATGCAACTTGCATTACTCAATTAAAGCATATCTTTAAGACATGTTAGAAATGGAATATCCTGGGACCATGAATCTGAAATGAGAAGACTCCTTTTAGCAAGTCTGTCTTATTATTTAGAACTAAATACATTTAGTTTTGCTATGTTAAAGGGAACATTAAAACTAAAAATTTTAAAATCCCATTGACTTGAATTAAATTCAGATTTTTTTATATGAATTCTTGAATTCTCACAGAGATAAAGAGATAAAGATATTTCTCCCAGAGATAAAGATATTTTCTCTAGTATTTAAATCATGAAGATTTTCACAGCTGCAGGATCTATAACTATCCCACATCCACTAAGTTCCTCAGTCAGAAGATATTTGTTACAATCAACCACTCCCTCCTTTCCAGAAACAGACTCACTAGTGTTTAGCATCTCCCAATACCTTGTTGTATATCCATTTACTACTTGTTCTATGAACATCACAAGAAATATAGACTCACAGTAACTATAGCAGTCAAAAGATTTTGTTTTCATTTTTACTACTCAAAGATAAATATTTACCAGTTTCTCACAATAGCTTTTCTACTGATTTCAAAGTACTCTTTATAGATATTTATTTTAATTTAGCAGTGAGCAGGGAATAGTTTAGCCTAGTCAGATACTTGTTATTAGTGGTCCAAGTCATTTTGATACTTCAACAATAAAATTGCTGATTTTTTTCTGTGTGGTGTCTTATGTGAGCACACTGTTAAACCTCACCCAAGAAGATCTCTGATTCTGAATCTTGATCCTTGGGTTGTTGTAAAAGAGCAAATAATATGCTAC
This sequence comes from Nannospalax galili, assembly GCF_000622305.1. Classification (NCBI taxonomy): domain Eukaryota; kingdom Metazoa; phylum Chordata; class Mammalia; order Rodentia; family Spalacidae; genus Nannospalax; species Nannospalax galili. The sequence goes on from NW_008349989.1 coordinate 1,843,720, forward strand.
ATTTATTGATCAATTATTTTTAATGGCACTCCACTTCAGAATTGGTAAGTACTGGAAATGGGACCACTCTTCATTTTTGCATGTTCTTGCAGGCTCACATAAATATTCTTTATATGTAACTTAAGAATTGCATTTTTCATAAATAGTATATGTAATTATATTGGGAACAGAAGGAATATTTTAAACATTCTTCACTGTGTGTCTATAGTTTCAACAGTGAATACTATAAATAGCCCAAGCAAAACTTAGAGAAGAGAAAATGACACAACTAAAGGTCTGTCCCCTCTGAAATCTTGACGTGAGTGGTACTTCTACATTAAACTTCCACCCAGCTCCCAGGAAGACCCAAACAAATACACTCAATGTGCTTCTTGCAGAATGTTAAGCGTATTTCTCAGGTTTATCAGCTACTTCCTACTTCTGTCTCAAATCTAGAGGAAGCAACCATGCAAGACAGTTAACACTCGTCAATATATGTTATCTCTTACTATTATGAGTTAATTTTAATTTTTCCACTGGTAATTTAACATTACAATAAAATTTGACTTCTCCAATTTCAGTTTCATATCAAATATGAGACTTGGAGTTGATCTCTACACTATTCAAATGTTCAGGCATCCCAGTTGTTCGTGGCATTCCTTGTAGGGAAACACTCATGCAGTGATTGATTATATTTCTGCATAACCTTTGAGGAGACATTTATAACTTCTGTTTGGAATTTTATTTTCTACGCTATTTTATGTAGTAAGTTTATGGCGCACTGTCTTAGCCTGGCAAGATGAAATGTCCATACAGGCACCATATGTCACGAAATAGGCTTATTATTGTTTGAGAGGGAAGACAAAGGTTTAGAATTTATTATTATCTCATTTTCCAAAGTACAAGCCAAATGACTCTCCTCTGTGCAATACAACAATTCAACTGCAGGGAAAGAATCCCAGAAAGTACTACACACTGAATTTTATGTCTAAAGAGAATGTTTCACTCTGGGATATAATGAGAAAGGACATATTGTCTTAGAGGAACACTGGACCATAGTTTAGGCTATTGTGTTCAGTCTTCCCTATATAATGATGCTGAAATGCAACATATTTTGCAGATATTCTTGAACTATGAGTCAAGAAGCCAGTGGGGTGATGAAATTTGTGTTAATCCAATAATACCTAGAGACTACTCTGAATCTTCAGGTAGCAAGCACTCTGGAAAGAGATAATATTCCTTTTGAGTCAGAGTGTGGATTTGTCTCTTGATCAGCTTAAGGAAAATATTCACCTTCTGTACCAAAGGTTTAAGAGACCTAGCAGTCCCTTTAAATATTGGACGTTCCTAAATACTGAACTTTTGTGGTAAAACTTGCTGTGCACAGCATTCATTTTGGCATGCCTTATTGTTCACATGAAACTTGAGGAACAATAGGAAAAATGTGAGCATGGAACTCCTGCTGTTTGATGTGCTCTAGAAACAAGCCATTTGTTTCTATCCCAGGAATCACATACAGTCTGCCAATATTGACATAACCATTGAAAGCTAGTTTGTTGGATTTAAAGTAAGATAAAATTTCAGCTCTTGATAGTCTCATTTCCTATTCTATCTGGATCCTGAACCTCCATAATAACTGCCTAGAAGTTTCTCATAGTAGAGAATTCACACACAATCCTTTATACTTCAACAAGAAAAATAATTGTAACTGGAATTTGTTGCATGCCCCTAAAAATACTAGAGCAAATGTAACATTCAAGGACATTTTCTCAAGTAAAAAAAAAAAAAAGGTAACTATACATTTGTAAATGCTAGTTATTCATAATTCTAGGGCTTTTCAATCTCATGATCTGTGGTTGGATCACCCATCACAAACATGCACCACTGAAGCTTTCCAGTTGGTCCAAAAGAGTGTATATGAAAATCTTCCTCCTTTTATTGCTAACACTTATTTCAAATCTTTCAATTTGGGGTACCTACTAGATTTTTCTAAAATTTCTATTTATGCACAAATCTTAAAAAGTGGAGTTTTCCAGTTTTACATATTCTTTATCTAGTATTTTTATTTTTTATAATGAAAAATTATAATTTAATGAAAAATATTCTTTAAATTTTGACATATTTTGGTAGTTTCTTATTCTGGATATTAATTTCATCATTTCAGATATTTCTCCATTGGTGTTAATTTTCTATCATTTTATTAATCTTTACAAGTGATAATTAGGAAGATAATCATTAAAAATAAGTGATAATTTGGGAGATAATCATTAAAACCTTTTCATTTTCTGGTGTTTCCAAGAAAAACACACAAAATTTAATGGGACTATCTCTTTAATTTTATACATTATTTATATATTAATAAAGATTTGATTTCATAAAAAAAAAAAATTAATTTACATAAATTCGTTTTATATAACATAAAGAAAATCAACTGTTGTAGTTTATGTAATAATGGTAATTATATAAGGTGGAAGCATGCTTAGCCTTGGTCATAAATAACTATTTATTATCTGATCTATATTTCCCAATATTCCAAGAGATTATCCCAGGTTCCACTAATGGCTCACTTATGATCCATATTATTTCATTCTCTAGCAGGCCAACCTTCCCATGGGGCTTGAAGACTCAGTGTTAGGGTCTCAGTACACATACATAAATCCTACTCAGCGTTTAATATGTTACATTTGCTATTGTGGAATTGGCCAAAGCAAGTCAAATACCAAACAGAGTCAAAGGGTATAGAAACAAACGATATTTTGTTGGGGGTTTTAGGATTCGCTTAAGAAAATAAATCAGTGATGAAGTATTTATTGTTGGAAATATGTTTATTCAACTCTAGAGGTTAATCAATTGTACAACCTGTCATCATTAAATAGGAGACATGGGAGCATCAATGGGGCAGGTCTAGTCAGAACCTCAAGATCTAGCAGCAGGTTACCTGCTAATATAAGGCACATTCCAAATGTGTCCAAGCATGAGAATCGAAAAAAGTTGTATTATTTCAAGTATGAATCAGGGAGATTCAATCTCAAAGGTTGTTGCATTTTTGTTCTCTCAGTATCATCAATGATTATCAAGGTCCACTGACATTAAGGATAACCTACTTTATTCAATGCACTAATTCAAAAGTTAATTCCATCCATAAACAACAAGATGGCATACTTCAAATTGTATTTATCAAAAATATTTGAGTATAATGTGTCCCTGTCAAGTTGACAAATCAACCATCACAGTAAGTAAAACGATGAGGTCACATTAAAGGGAGAATGCAGAGATAAAATGAATGAAATTTTGACTTGCAAGCAGTCTCACACATTCGATGCCTTTTTGTCTTATATTTAGAAATGATAAACCATCATTACAGTTCATACGGGTCTTTGATAATATCATATCACTAGCTTTGAATCAATATGTCTGTTCAGAGAAGTATAACATATATATGCATAAATATTACTACATTCATCAATTTTTTTATAGTATAGACTGAGTTGTAGAATTACCTCTTAAAAGGAATCATTATAATGTAAATAATATAAACATGATTTTGCCTCACATTAAGTTCATTTGGTCATTAAATTAATGAGTTCATC
>NW_008349989.1:1847556-1879030 GCF_000622305.1 Nannospalax galili
GACATGGCTGAATCCTAACATACTTTCTTAATTTTCTTAATACTATAAAAGTTTCTTATTAGCAAATATCTAATAATATGTGGTTGAAGTAATGTAAGTATTTAAATATTTTAGGGCTGTAATCTCATGAATTCTAATTTTTGAAAGCTATTTGACCTTTCTAAGCTCCCAAAGTATCTAACATTCAGTATAATGTTAGTTGGTAATTTCCTAAGTAATATGCAATTAGTCTAGTGACTAGAACTTCCAGATATACAACACAGTCCTCCTGGGAGATTTTGCACATTAAATATGCTTAACCACAAGACACAATTATATCATACAGTAAAACACAATGGTTGCAATTAATTTTTGGTGATTCAAATTAAGAAATTCTAAAAAAGAATATATATTTTTAACATTTTATTGAAGTTTTGTGTATTTCATACAAAATATCTTAATCATCCTATTATCCCTTCCCTCATCTGCACTCTCTCATAGCTCCCACCACCACCTGATTTTATGAATACTGTCGTTTGTGTTAAGGCCTATCAAGTCAAGTTAGTAAACTGTGGCTAAAATTCCTCCTGGGAGGCATTAACAAAGTTCTGCTCCCTTCTCCTTTGGTCCTACAACAAAACAAGGTACAAATTCTCCAAAATCACAATTTGGAAAATCCTAGAGAATTTATTCAGGTTACTAGCAGATCAGGGGTTGAGGGTATTGCTTGCAAAAGAGTGAACACTCATCCCTGACCCATTTAAGGCTGTGCTGTAAAATCCACATCCAAGCATAGATTATATGACCTCCAGGCAGTCTCAAAAAATGGCAAGAGGTACACTTCATGGTGATTTGCACTTATACATCCTTAGTACCTCCCCTCATGCAATTAAAGCCAACTGATTGGGTGGAGGGCTGACTGACTTCCCCCTGCTCCTCATTTTCTTGCAGAAGGTCAACCATCAGGTTTATATATCTAGACAAGCAGGTGCAACCAAGCCTGAGAAGTAGATTTGATTATAGCTTGCTAGTTTAGTTTGCCAGTCAGAGGACTTTTCTATGTAACATGTACCCAGACGTCCCTCAGTGCAAGTTCATCCACTGAGGTCTGGTCAGTCTAAATAGAGTCATTTCATTAAAGACCAGCTCTCTTTTACCTCGCAGTTACCAGATTCCAATAGTTCTTATTCTAAGATTGGGGCCTTCTACCCATTTCTCCAGTTCTATGCTTGACTTTTGACTGCTTGAATTTGTGTCTGTCTTCTGTATGCTGACACCATTACTATAGATTCATGTAAGCAAGATCCCAGGAGCCTGAAAGACTCTGTTGCCATATGGTCATGCTCCATCTCCCCTGGCTCTTAGAATATTTTTGACCCCTCTTCCACAATGGTCCCTGAGTGCATAAAGTTTAATATAGAAGTCATTTCAAAATATCTACTTTCTACAGACTTATTCTCTATGCATTGGTCATTTGTGACCTTTTGTTTCATTGGCCTCTGTTGCATAAGGGAACTTCATTGATGGAAGCTGAGAAATGCATTAGTATTCTCTCTACCTCTTATTCCACTATGTTCCATGAGCCTTATTTATAGTTGTTCCATCGTAGTTGTGTCACTTAAGGTTGGGCATTTCAAAGATCATTATTCTCTTTGTGTGACCTGTTGTGGAGCACTGTAATAGTCTCCATTTTTTGCAAAAGAATCTTCTTTGATGAATGGTGACTGGCACACTTGTCTGTAAACATAAGGAGCAATATTCAGCATATAATAAGAAATTACATTTGTCTCAGGATGTGACAGCCTTAGGATTTCTCTTAGATCTATGACCTCTCCAAACATGAGTATTTGTTTATGTTTAAAGTACAGCACATGAGTTTCTTCCTACCAAATGGACTTAAGTTCCATTAGGCAGCTGTGGATAACCCCCATGAAAAAAGTGCCACTACTGACCCAATGTAGTTTCCTGTGCCAATCATTGTTTTTGTTATTAGGCTTTAAAGCTGGGGTTGGAAAATTGGTTGATGTTCTCCCTTAGCAGCTTGCATATTGTCCTTCAAAAATAGAAACCCTATGAGAAATGTATATAGAGTATCTGAACATTAATGAATATGTATACTTGGGAGCTTCTTGACAGGAAATACTGTGCCAGATAGGAAAGACTTCCCTTACAGTGACAAACATGCCATACAGAACTCATCAAAGAACATTATTTTTGCAGCAGATGGAGGCTACTGAAGAGTCACATTTAGTTAGGCACAGAGAACATATGCCTGGAAGATGCCCAGTACTAGGTGACACATCTGCAGTTGAGTTTCTACAACTAAGGATCATGGAACATAGCAGAATAAGGGGTAGAGAGAAGGATAATTCATCCTTCAACTATCACCAGTGAGGCTTCCATGTACCTCAGAGTGCAATGCACACAGAGGGCTACAACTGGCCAAGTTTTGAGAATAAGACTGTAGAGTCTAGAATGGGACTTCTGTATGGAACCTCACTCACCCACGGCTCAAGGACTATTGCAGAAGAGGGGTAGAAGGCTTACAAGATCCTGGGCTGGGACATGAACGCAGGGAGGTGGAGGCTTCCAGGCCACTGGAGGCTTGCTCATGTGAGCCCGTGACAGTGGTGGCTTCGAGCATGGGACCCATATCAGCTCAATTAAACAAGGGCCCAAAATGGAGGTGAGAAATAAGTGGCAGGCCACCACTAGATTGAGAACTATTTGAGACTGATTGTTGTTGGGTGAGGGAGAGCACAACTTACATTCGACCTTTGGATGGACAGACTAGACTCCAGTGGATGCGTTTACACTGAAGGACATTTGAGTACAAATACCTGAATATGACTCAGTAAGTATGCAGCATGCATAGAGTTCAGTGTAGGGATAGGGGGAGAATTGATGGGGGACAGGGTTTGGATTTGAGTGGGAAACGTACAAAAATTTTAAAGCTCAATAAAAAAATGTAAAAAAAAAAATAAAAAAATAAAAAACTTTGAAAGCTAGCCTTCATTGAGGTGGCTTCCAGGTCAGTTCCACATACATTGTTTCAATTTATATGTCCAAACTATGTCCTCTTAATCTGCCCCTTGGCATATACCCGAAGGACTCATTCTACTGCTGAGATACTTGTACATCCATGTTTGTTGCTGCTCATTTCACAATAACTAAGAAACGGAAGCAACCTAAGGGGCTCATTAACTGGATAATGAAAGTGTGGAACATTTACACTATGGAGTTCTAATCAGAGATAAAGATGAAATCAAGACATTTGCAGGTAAATAGATATAAATTGTTATATTAAGTGAAGTAACACAGACTCAGAAGAACAAATGACCTATGTTCTCCCCATCTTATGGATATTAGCATCAAATCCTTATATGTAAGTATATATTCTGATGTAAATTCAGGAGCCAGGAAATGGAAAGGAATCAGTCTGGTAAAGAGAAAGAAGGAACAGTAGGAACAGTAGGAGACAGGTGTCACCAAGGGGGAAATGAATAAAATTGAGATATTTAAAAGGGAGAGGAATAGAGGGGATTTAACAAGGAACAATGGGGATAAATGGGAAGCAGGTGCTCAAGGGAGGGAGAACAATAGAAGACAGGTATTATCCAGGGTGAAATGGGGAAATGGGGGTACTTTAACTGGGGAGGGAGGAGAGAGGTTTATAAAGTGAGAGAACATGGAGAGATAATGCTCTGTTGTGTGAAAAATTAAAGGAAATGTATTTGTTCATAAATCTACTGAAACATTACACATACAATCTAGTTATGTCCATGTGTATAGTTGTTGAAGGTTATATCACAAGAAATAGTGCCAGACAGGAGAAAACTCCCTTCAGTTTTTGGCCAGGGTAGTCCAAGGGAATCTGAAATTTATACAAGCTATTACCACAGCCTTTGATTGCTCACTAGAAGTTGTAGGTAAGAACCTATTACTGAAGAAAGGAGTATATTACTAAGAGTAGAGCTAAATTACTATATGAACATTTTCAAGTTCAGTTACTTTTACTGAAATATTTATGCTCATGCAAACAACAATTTTAAATTTACCTTCAGAGCATAAATAAATCTTAGAGGTATAGTCAATTTCAATGGATACTCCCTTACTGTACATGAAATGAAGTGTTTTATAGTCTTCCATTGTCTCCTCAGGCCATTTTCCAATTCTCTAAAGCAGTATTTTCTAGTTTTTTTCTAGTTTTATAGCCGTCACAGAAAATAGGACATATTATTTAGTCCAGAATCCTACTTGCCTTGTTTAGTCAGTTATATCTACTTAGAAGGTACAGCCATGTGCTGATCATTCCCAGAAAAGACAGAAAACTTTGATTTATCTAATTGATAAGAAAGCATACCAGAATACACAGCATGTGGAATGCAGAATACTGGAGTCCTGAATTAATACACATATTACCTTTTTTTCCCATCTAGTCTAGTAAGTAACTAGTCTATATAATGAGCTTCAGGCCAGCTGAGGCAACAGGGGGACTCTGACTCAAAAAGACTGAAAAAAAAAAAAAAGAAGTAAAAAGCAACCATTCTTTTTGTAAGAGACTAAAGTCTTTGTTTCATATCTATTTTTTCCTCACACAAACTGATGTGATCTATGCTTTTTAAGATTTAAACATGTGAAATCACTATTTAGACACTGTGGTGAATAATAAATATGATCGAAGTCATATTTCCACTGTTTAGGGTTTTCTTGATAGAAAAAAAAGGTATGATTGGTTTTTCATAATTAAAAATTTCATTGAAACTTTGTGAGTTTTATACTATATATTTTTATCACATCTAGGCCTCTTCCCCATCTGTAACCCTATTATACACTCATGCAAGTTTTCATGTACTGTCATATATCATATGGATTGCCAACAGTCCTCGGTTAAGGTTGGGGATTCTTCCTCACTTCCCCGCTTCTGTTTTGGAATTTTGTCTGATTTGAATTTTCATAGGTATTGTTCATGCTGTTATTAATGCTTTAAGTTCATAAGAGTAAATCCCCAGCTCTCTGGAAAACTCTATTTCTTTGTGGTTATCAACAACCTCTGGCTCTTACAATCTTTCCACCCCCATGCTTCATCAATGGTCCCCTTTCCTTGGATGGCAGATCTTTGATAAAGTTGTCATATATAGGAATAAGACATCTCAGTCTCTTATTCTCTGCATTTTTGACAAGTTGCGGTGTTCTGTGTTAATTGCCATCTGTTCCATGAAGAAATTTCACTGGTGGAAGTTGAGAGATGCATTCCATGCCCTGTTCCACTAGGTTCCCTGAGCCTTAGATGCAGAGATTGCATTGTGGATGAGTCAGTTAGTATGTGCACCTCAAAAGCACTTATTCTCTGCATTTGATCACTTATCCAACCTTGCAATGGGCTCCATCTGTTGAACTTATTGATGAGTGGCAAGAGGTACACTTGTCTATAAATATATAAAGATATAAGATTAGACTACAGTAAAAATTATTTTGGTCAATATTTCTTTTTTGTGGCAAAAGTAGGTTTTTTTCTAAGATCTCTGACCTCTTCAGTCATGTGTATTTGACTATGTATAGAGAACCACACATAAGTTCCCTACCATTGAGTAGACATTAAGTTCAATTAAACAGCTGTTGATTATATGCATTATAAAAGTGTCACTACTGCATTAGTGGAGATAAGTTGCTGGGCTGGCCATTGTTGTTAATAGACTTTAATGATTAATGGAATAATTGATTGATTTTCTTCTTTGGCAGTTTCCACAGTATCTTCTGATACTGCAGGAGCTCTTCCAGATCATTCCAGAGTGATTGCTACAAATCCTGTCTTCAAAAATATGATCTTATATTCAATCTTTGGAGGCAATGAAGGGATGTGCCAATAGTCTCTGTTATTTTGGGAGTCTCTTGAACTACCCTGACCAACAACATGCAGCAATGTTTCCCATGTCTGGTACAGTGGTTTTTGTTATACAGCCTTCAGGTATACACATACCTCATATATAGTAATATAATAATATTACATATACAGTGTATCTTTCAGTAGGCTTTTGAACTAATACATTTCTTTCTGATTTTTCAAATGACCTAATTGTTAGTTATCTCTCTTCTTTCTTCTGCTGTATAACCCTCCTTATTCCTTCCTTGGTTAAAATATCCTTGTTTTCCTCATTCCTCTGTCCTCTCTTCCCAGTTAAATAATGCCATTTTCCCCATTTCCCAGTAATGACACCAGTCTCATACTATCTCCCTCTCCTGGACTCCTTCCCCTTTACCCCCAATGGTTCCCTTCCATTTTCCAAGTCCCTGTGGTTCCCAGGATATCATATCTAAGGATTTGGAGCTAAGATCCACAAATGAGAGAGAAGATATGCTGTTTGATTTTCTGAGTCTTTGTTGCTACACATAGTATACAGCTTGTAGTTTCATCCATTTCCCTGTGAATTTCATGATTTCAGTTTTCTTTACTGCTGAGTAGAATATATACCATATTTTCATTATGCATTCAAGAGTTGAGGGACTTTTAGTTTGTTTCCATTTCCTAGCTATTGTGACAAAAGCAGCAACAAAGTTGACTGAGCAAGTTTATCTGCAATAAGATGCTGAATCCTTTGGGTATATACCTAGGAGTGGTATGACCAGATCACACAGTAGGTTCATTTTTAGTTTTTTAAAATATTTTTAGTTTATTATATTTTAACCTTTAAAAAAGAACCCCATTTCATTTTAAGATATACTATTTCTTACAGACATTGTTTTTACTAATAATGCTTAGATGTTGGGTCATGTGTCTCTAATCTGTATGTATCTGAGTATTACTACTCATGGTCAGTTGCACTCAGATCCTTGGCATGTGTGTATGGATATAAAGTCATCGGGTAGATTTCAATGGGAATGTTTATCATTTCTGCTACTTAACATGATGTAAAGTTTTATGCTTCCTCCTCAAATATAACTCATTTTTTAATTTGTTGATTTTTCATGTGTATATCACACAGAACATCCCAAACAATCTTATTCACCTGTATACCCATTCCCAGATGGCACCCTCCCATAGACTCCCCCACCCCAACGAAAGGCCTTTTACTCTGTGTTCCCTGCTACTATCCGCTGTGCTGTCGGCACCCCCAGCAGTTTACCACTACTTGTCCATCCAGTGAATCTAGTCAGAGTATCTTGAGATCTTTGTTTTAGGAAGGTCAGCTGTTCCTCATCTAGCAGCATACAGTTGTCAATATTCCTTTAGATAAGATTGGGATCTGCTGTTCATTTTCCCAGTTTCATGCTGGGTTACTATCTGGGAGTCTCTTGGGCCACACTGACCAACAACTCAAAAGAAGATATCTCCTATCTGGCATTGTTTCTTGTTATTTTTAGCTTTTTAAGAGTTCTCCACAATGATTTCCACAGTGATTGCACTAATTTGCAATCCCACCAGCAATAAATGAGGGTTCCCCATTCTTGGCAGGTTCACAGTATTTGGTACCATTTGTTATCTGAATCCTAGCCATTCAGTCTGGTGTAAGATGATGTTTTATAGTAGTTTTATTTGCTTTTCCCTAATTACTAATAATGTTGAACATTTTCAAAGATTTTTCCTAGCCATGTTTATTTCTTTCTTTGAGAGCTCTCTGTTCAGACTATAGCCCATCTTTAAATTGGGTCATTTTTTTCCTTCATTCTGTTTTCTGAGTTCCTTGTATATTCTGGACATTAATCCTCTGTCAGATGTGTAGTTAGTGAAGATTTTCTCCCACTCTATGGGTTTCCTTTTCATGAGGTTGTTTGCTTTTTTGCTGTACAGAGACGTTTTATTTTAAGGAGGTCTCATTTCTCTAATGTCGATCTTAATTCCTCTGAAAATTATGTCCAGTTTATAAAACCCTTTCATACACCTACATCTTGTAGGGCACTGCTTATGTTTTCTTCTAACAGTTTCAAAGTTTCAGGTTTTGTTGAGGTCTTTGATCCATTTGGAGTTGACTTTCGTGCAGGGTGTTACATAAGGATCTAATTTCATTCTTCTCCAGGTGGAAATCGAGTTTTTCCAGCAACATTTGTTGCATTTGCTATCTTTCCTACTGTGTGTGTTTTGTGCATCTTTGTCTAATATCAGTTCCCTGAAACTGCTTGCACACATGTCTTAGTCTTTTATTTGGTTCCATTGATTGGCCATTCTGTTTTTGTGCCAATACCTTGCTGTTCTTATTAAAATACCACTGTAATATAGTCTGAAATCTGGTAAGGTAATGCCCCAAACATTGATCTTTGTGTTTAAGCTTCCCCTGGAGCAGCCCTAATGGGACTGGTTCCAAAACAGGACAATGATGACTAAGTGGGAAAGGTGTAATTCTTATTATGTACATGACAGTGGCAAAATCCTCCTCCTATTCAGTGTGTGGGATGGAACAGTGTGTCTCAGCCAGTCTGTGTGTAGTTGTGTGTGTGTGTGTGTGTGTGTCTGTGTCTGTGTGTCTCTGTGTGTGAGTGTGCATGTAGGAGAAAGAGAAACAGACAGACAGAGAGAGATACCAAGAGATGAGGAAGATAGCAAGATGCTAAAAGATCTTTTTAAGTTGTAGTTTCTGATTCAATGGGTCTTAATAAGAAATAAAATTATACATATGATGTTAGCTTTAGGTTTACATTTTAATTATTGAGCTCTAATTTTAGAAACAAAAATTTAACCACAAGAAAACTGATAAATGATTAAAGTCAGGTTGAAATGGAATAAAGATCAATATTATGGAACCTAAATTCTACACTGAGCTGATGTTACTTATCATTTTATAATTTAACCTATCATCATAAATCTTTCATAAGACTTGCAGCAGCTACTTTAGATTTAATAATCTAAAGTTATATTCCACCAAAAGGACCAAGGTAATTTCTGTAACAATTTTGCATTACAAAACTCTCATTTTCTATCTTATTAGAATCATTTTCTTATCATTAGGAATGGCGTATTAGTATTTTCTAGAGGAGCATAACTGACAGACTAAATATATGTTACAAAAAGATATCCACAAGATTAGCTTCCTGATAGGGACTAGTTATCCAAATATCACTGCCTCCATGTTGGAGAGGCTGACAGGCTGCTAGCTGCTCAGTCTCAAAGTTGAATGCCCCAGCAGCTGCAATGTGGTGCTGTAGGCCTAGAAGTTTCCTGGAGAGTTGCTGGTCTTAGGTCCATGTTGGAAAGCAAAAGAATCCTGTTTCTTTTGTTGTTGTTGTTGTTGTTGTTGTTGTTTATATAGTGCAGGACAGCAGCAGCAAGACAGATGCATTCACTACTGGAAAGGGAAGGCATACAGGCAGGCAAAGCAGCAGAGCAGGTCCCTTATGCTGCTGCGGAATGTGCTGCCCATTCAGGCGACTCAGTCCTTTGCAGAAAGCTTTTCTAAACCCTCCCAGAGGCATGTATCATATTTGATTCCAGATCTAGTCACATTGATAATAAATATTAATTATCACAAATAGTTAAGAGAAATATTTGTGTTCGGGCTTATCAACATCAAGGAGGATAAGTGTGTTAAGGATAGTGTGAGAATAGGTGCCTCCTCCACTGCCCTGTGCAGAAGCTTGGCATGTGCATTCTAGGGCTGTCTTTTTACTTACATGTGGCCATAGGCCAAGGTTTGTTTTTTGTATGTGACAACAATTGAAGAAGAATAGAGATCAAGATATAAAGTATTCAATTTACCACATCCCAAGCCCATTTCATATCTGTCACTTTTAGGCTCTAGTCCATTTAATAGGGAGAAAGTAACATGTAGTATAGATATAATTATTTATTCACATTAATTTTCAAAGGGCCAGATTCTGATTAGTGTGATTGATAGAATATGTGTATATGTGGATATTTGCATGTATGTGGGCTTCCAGAAATTGGGACAAATTACTTTAAAGAATAGAAAATAACCTGGCATGGTAGTGCATGTCTAATCTCATGGCAGAGATAGATGAATCTCTGTGAGATCAAGCCCAGTCTGTTCTATATAGTGAATTCCAGGGCAGCAGGGGCTACAGGGAACCCTGTGTAAATAATTTCTTAAATAATGGAATAACATGGAAAAGAGAAAGAGAAACATTGGAGATACAGTTTGAATAGGGTGATGAAAAACAAAATCCCACATGTTGTGAGTGATTTGAAAGAAATAAAATGTTACTCTTCTATTTTTTGCAGTTTTGTATGATTCTTGGGATTTTTCTCTTCTGCCTCTGAATTATCTTCTCAAAACAAAAATTCAGTTAATATTTTTCTGGCATGTCAATACATCAGATTTGTAAAAATTATGGGCATTAAGGGAAATAAAATTGTAATTAATTGGGAGTCCTGAAACCTATATCTTCATTAGAATCTTTTCAGGGAACTAAACAATATGAAACATTCATCACCATCATTATCATCCATGTGAAACAAATGCCATTACCATGGGTCAGTAAAGCAAAATCAAGTAGAAGAATAATTACAAACGTCTTCAGGTTTCTGGTGTGGCCATTAGAATAGGAACAACTTAGATCACTGACGTTGATGCTTCCTTTCATTCTGAGCATCAAGATACAGATCTTTCACATGCTTTTTCCTTGCTTCAATGACTGTGGTGAGAATGAAATAGCTACCCTCTACTGGTATCGATCTCCACCAGTGTGTACAGATGCAGCCTGGATGACTGATGTGTCCTCAGCCATCAGTCTGCTGTAGTTAGAGCCCGCAAGACATGGAATTGCTAGGAGAAATTTTACAGAAGAATTCTCCTTAATCTGACATCAATTTGTATACAATTGACCTTCAGTTTCCTGGAAGACTGGAGTTATAGGACACTATGTTAAATTGCATTTCTTAGTAGTTTGAATTGTTTCTGATGGAGACTACCCATTAGCATTTCAATTTACCTTTTAAAAAAAATATTGAACTTTTGTACATTTCATACAACAGTTTTTAATCGAATTCAGACCCCCTTCCCCACCCATGCTTCCCAATACCCCACCAGAGCTCATATATTCTGCCATACATATTAAGTCCTATCCAGTCAAGCCTTTGTACACAGATGTCCTTCAGTGAAAATTCACCCCCTGGAGTCTAGTCAGCTTATCTATAAGATCTACTCTCCCTCACCCAGTAGCAATTAGTCTCCAATAGTTCCCAGATTAGGACAAACATTCCACCCACTTCCCTTGCTCCACTCTTGGCCCTTGTCTGATTTTGTTGGCATGGGTCCTGTGCTCAATGCCACCATTGCCACAAGTTCATTTGTGCAGGCTTCCAGTGGCCTCAAAGCCTCTGCTTCCCTGTGTTCATGAACCAGCCCTGGTTCCTACAGTCTTTCTGCGGCCCTGCTTCCAAAATGGTCCCTGAGTCGTGGGCGGGTGAGTTCAATACAGGAGTTCTATCCAGGGGCACATACTCTACAATCTCTTATTCTTTAAAAATTGACAAGTTGTGTCCCTTTGTGTGCACCACACTGTTGTATAAAGATGCTTCACTGTTGGATGCACTAGCTTTCTCTCTACTCCCGTTGTGCTAAGTTCCACGAGTCCTGGGTGTAGAGCCTCCACACTAGTTGTGTCACCTAGTCCTGGGCATCTCTCACTTTATCTTATCTACAACTGCTTGAGTGTGTCCCATCAATATAAAGTGTCACTATGTGTGTGATGCTATCAGATTCTGTCTATACTTCATTTATTTTGACTTAATATGTGTTTATAGCATATACTTTGTATCATTGATAATGAAACTGAAGAATGCATGAAACAAAGCAAACATTATTATCTGTGAGGTTTAGAGTTTTGGAGAGTCGTTAATACAGACACTGGATCTAAGTGGTACTCTAATAGCACATTTTATCACAAAATTTATATTTATCTCAAAAGACTTCTAAATTTTTTATTGGGTTTGGTCTTTTGGAGTTAAATATATTTCCATGAAATTGGAGAAAGCATTCATCCATTATTTTATGATAATCTCCTGAGAAGCTCACACCATAGAGTTTTATTTTTGTCTTTATTCTTAGCATGATCACTATTTTTTTGTATTTAAATCAGACAGATAGCAACAAGGTTTCCTGAGTTAAACAGTGTGCCATAATTTGCACAAATGATATGTTATTATATTGATCTGTGACACTATGAAGGTGACGGTGGTATGGTATGACACATTATGTTACAACTGATCCTTCTGAAAACATAAGTGACCTCTCCAAATGTGAATTGCTATTTTACCAGGTATTTCTTATCACTTGTTAATAAAGTTTTGTATCTGGATATTGAATAAAGCACATCATCGTTAATGCAGTTAGAATAAGAACTTTCTTGAAAAACTATTTTAAACATAAAAAAAGTAATATGTGAAGTGTCTAGCTAACATCTTACATTGATTTATTCAAGATTTTTATTATAGTCTCTAGGTCAAAACAATAAAACTATAATAAGAATAATTACCTTCTTATAAATATTAATGAGAGTCTCTTAATAAAAATGACTCAGACCTTCAGGTTTTTGATAAAATTTTTCCCATATGTATTTTCTAGAAACTTCCTAAGTTACTTTTGTTGGGTATTTTCTTATTACAATGAGAGAAGTAAATAATACAGTGTGTTTCTACTAAGACTGTATTCTCATATAATTTTTCTTCTTCATTTTTCTTGTCCAACAGCTACATTTCCACGTATTTTCTAATTTAATTTTCTATTTTCCTTTTCTAAATGGAAAATTTGTTTCCATTTTTATATTTTGATTGTTTTAGTTGCCCTCCCCTATCTTCACTCACCTTTAGCATTCCCCATTCATTTTCATATACTCCAATATGCATATATTAAGGCCCATAGAGTTAAATTTCTGTCCATTATGGGTCCATTCACTGAAGCCCAGTTAACCTACCAAGAGCCACACCCTTAAAAGAGACTGGCTCACCAATTCACAGTAGACATCTGTTTCCAATTTTTCCTCCATTAGTGTTAGGGTTTCTTATCCACTTCCCCAAGTCTATGCTAGGATTTGGTCTGGCTTAAACTTGTATGATACTTGTGCGTGGTCCCACCATTGCTATGAGTTCTAATGAGTAACTTCCCAACTGTCTGCAAAACTTGTTTCTTTGTGGTCATCTATCACCTTTGTCTCTTCAGTCTCTCTGTCACTTCCACAATGATCTCAGAGCCTGTGGAGGCAGCAGTTTGATATTGGTATCCAATTTATGGATAATCACTATGCTATCTCTTATTCTCTGTATCTTGGCCAGTTGTAGGTTTCTGTGTTAATCACCATTTGTTTCATATAGGAGTTTCTCTAGTGAGAGCTGAGAGATGTGTTAATCTATGGGTATAACAATATGCTACTGAAGTCAATTTAATACTGTATCTATTTAGCAGAATAACAGTATCAGGACTCCCCTATGGCTTGTGACTTACCCAGTCTCCTTAAATCCAATTAGAAAGTGATCAGTGACTCCCATAATGTTCATGCAACTATTGAACCAGAGGTAGTATCTTGTCAGGTCACCTTTTGTTGAAACACACAGGATTCACAGCTGGATAACTTTAATGATTTTTCTTTTCTGGTAGTATAAGTAACAACTTCCAGCTCTATGAAAATTAATTTGAAATGAAAACTACTAGAAATAATGCTTTGAAGTCAGTATCAGCTTGATTTCTCTGTGTCCTTTCTACACACCTTTTATTTAATGCCTTGAGCAATAGGGTCTAATCATCATGTTCTGATGGGCAACCAAGAGCAAGGGCACTGGCTAGTATTGTTTGAGGTTCTACAGGATCAGTAGTTAATAGCTTCAAAATAAAGACTCCATCCCTAACAATGGGATTTTACTTTGCCAGCGTATAGTATCTAGTATGAGCAATGTCATCCGCTTTTACAGCAAATCCTTTTAATCTCTTTTTGTAATGTATGTATATACTTTGAGAAGCTTCTGTAGTGGAAGGTGTCTATATGGCTTTTACTAAACACTAAACTTCTTTAGGAAAAGGCATATGGAAAACTTTTTAGATTCTTAACAATCTTGAATGGCGTTAATTCCTGTAGTCTGAATTCTTGTGCATGGTGCACTGTTTTAGATCTCCTTCTTTGTGATATACATCAGGGGTAGCCTATATACCACTTATAATAAGGCTTGGCAGGCCATTAGCAAGTGCCAGCTGTTTTGAAATGCTGTGCTGCTTTCTTCAGACTGGGTTGATGGCAATGGAAGAACACCCTATGATAAAGAAAACATTCAATTTGAGTAGCATCAAATGAATTTATATTCTAGGAGAAGCACTCATATCACAGTCTATAATAACTGTTGTTTATGCAAATTCTTCAATAAGAGTGGAGAAAAACTAGTTGATAAATGATAACCCTAAAGCGTTCTTGCACTTGTTTTTTAATATGATGTAGCCTTATCTTTTAGCCCTACAGGAAATATTACATGGGGATTTTTATAAGCTACAGGCTAATTCAATACATGCATGGCTGCTTTCATAAATTTGTTTCACCCGAGATAATCTCTCAGTATTTATATTCCACTGCTTCCTGACTATCATAACAGGGCATATAACTGGATATTTACCTTGAAAGTGGCACAAATACATCATCAAACCATATGCAAGTGTGCAATTTGATATGGAAATATAACTAAATCCATAATTTTTAAAGGATAAGTGTAGATTTGTTTGAAGGGTATTAAAGAAACAAATGTTAACACTCACATTGTCAGTACTGGTGACTGCAGTAACTACCAGTAGTTAGCAATGACTCCTTCAATACTTCAAACACATGCACATATGTGCAAAACTGATGTTTATAGGAACTTCAAATTCATTTGACAAGCCTGGGAACATATAGACTTTGGCAATTTGGGCCACTTTAAGAACACAAAAGCAACTTGATTAACCTAAAACATTGCTTTAATACATGATGATATGTACATACCCTGGTGACTGTGTCTTCATAAACATTTCATTAATTATTGCAACATATGCAGCTATGTCCTAGTAACCTTTATACTAGGGAACACATAATAAGGGATAATGTGCAACTTAAATCACCATTTAAAGTATAGAATTATATTCTGAAAGATAACTTATATGCTTCAGGCTGTAAGTTAAAACCTCCCAAACCTGTTCTTACTCCCCCAAAAGTACACAAATATAGACACACACACACACACAATCTCACACAAGCTCACACACACACATACATAAAGACACACACACTTAAATACAGAGATATCAAGACAAGTATAAATCTGTCTATTTTCCATTTCTTTCAGAAATAAGAATTCATATTAGTCAATAACAAGAAATAAATAAAAATTAATGAGGAAAACCTTATGTAAGACTGTTAAGGAACTCATCATATATAGAACATGCACATAAAATCATACAGGATTCACATAAAATCATAAAGAACTGATCTGAGGCTGGAGAGATGGCTAAATTGTTAAAAGCACATGCTGCTCTTATAGAGGGCCATAGTTCCTTTCTCAGCATTAATGCTTGAGGGTCACAACGATATGTAACTCAAACATCAGGTGGATCTGATGCCTGTGGCAACTGTTCTCATATGCACATAACCATACAAGCATAAACATAATAAATATAAGTTAAAAATAGAAGTAATTAGTTCCTTACATGTTCTTTTTATTTCTAGGAAGAATACTGTCAGCCCATTCTTGATTCTATAGGAGACTCTCTGAATCAACAATTTATAAAGTACTATAAAAACACAAACAACAAGAAGCAAGAACATCTAAACAGTGGCTGATATAATAGCTTAACCAATAGGAATAAACACAAATCCTTGGACAGTACTTCAGCAGGTGCATGACATCCATCTAACAAAACAATTGTGGTGGTTTCCCAAATGGAACAATGTCTGTAAAACACGGAATCAATTTGAAATAATTTTATAATCAGAATGATTTGTAACAGGAGCTTTAGAGGAGATAAACAAGATCAAAAGTATATTTTAATTGTTTTAGGTAATAGGGAACACATTCATGCCTAGTGTATGAATGTGCATGATGACAAGCATGTATATACATCTGAATATTCTTGTATTTCTCCTTTCCCATCTGTGTTTTAAGCACTAGCAATCTACTTCAAGATCAGATCAAAAGAATAAAAAGAAGGGATTTCTGAGTATCGGCCATGGAATATATCTTCCTTTCCATCATTTCCTTAGCTGTGCTCTGTGCAGTCTCTAAACATGGGCACTATTGTGAGGAGTTTGTTAAGTTTTCCTCAACATTTTCAATATGAGTGCAACATTTAAGTATTAGGTGTCCTGGTGGATTAAAGAAAAAAAAAGCCCTGTTTTATCTGCTCAAAAGCTAAACTGATCCTCATCAGCATTCCTTAAACAGCATTTTATCTAATGTCATTTTGTTTTAAGTCATTGTCTTTCCTCCCATTTAGTAATCTAGAATCCCAGCAGAGACTTTTAATTTGTCTCTTTCTTCACTCCCAGTATAAGAGGTTTTTTTTTTTTCAGAATTAGATTGAAATTTTTAACAATTCCCATTTTTCTATTTCTTTACATCTGTTTAATCCATTGCTTTTTATTTCGTATTTCCTCCTTTTTCAGTAGCTTTTACTAAAATAATGATTTGGGGTGCTTTAGGAAGTCCAAATTTAACCTTAGGCCATCATTTCCCCAAGCCCAGCACAAGCTTAGTTATATAAAGTCCTGTTTTAAAGACCCATTCCCTGACTAGCCTATGGGCAGTAGCCTATAGCCTATAAACTGTAAAAATAATCAAGCATCCATGTTCCTGGGAGTACAGTTTTCTAATGAAAGTTTGAGACTGTCCTAACAGAGACTATTATTGTCACCATTGTAATCCAACTATACTATACCTCAAATGTAACTCATTATTAAAAACAGTTGCTTATACTTATTATCAGGTCAAGATAGAAAATGGATGTTTTTAATTCTCACCTCTGACTCATTCATACCCTTCTTCTAATAGGTATGATCACACCCAGAAACTCAAACTCAATTTTTCAATGATAAGTATTCAAATGTAAATAAGGAAATTTTAATAAGGAGTCAAAATTTGATGCACAGCTAATAAAGATGTGGCTGCCATATTCTGTCATACTTTTGATATTATGAATGCTTGTCTTACCCACAAATGAGTATGTTTAAAGTTAATGTCCAATGAGATATAGTTATAAAGTAGAGCTCTCTGAGGACCAGCTTATGCATACCCCAAATATGGGAGTGGTGCCCTTTGGAAAGAATACATGCTTCATAATTAACTACTTAATGTCACATTGAGAAGTCACTATTACTTACAATGTTGACACTTGCCAGAGTAAAATTACATCACCTTAATTTTGGATGATTTAGCCTCCAGAACTATAAACAATAAATTTCCGTTGTTTATAAGTAACCCAGGCAAAGATATGGGAGTTTGAATGAACTAAAAAGCTACTGTTTCATAAAGACCCATGTATCCTATCTTCCCACAGAACATTTGAGTTTCCATATTAATAGGTAAAACTTTTATACATTATTACACTGATTAAGGAAACTTAACTATGGAGTTCCAGTTCATAAAAGATGGTCTTCAGAATCATCATCTACTGTTGGTGGATTGCAAAGTGGTGCAACCACTGTGGAAATTAGTATGGAAAGCTCTCAAAAAAAAATAGATCTACCAAATTATCCTGTCATACCTTGGCATATACTGAGTGGATTCATTCTACTACAGAGATATTTGCACAACCATGCCTTTTGCTGCTGCATTTACATGGTGGAGTTCTTCTTTATGATAAGAAAAATGAAATCATGAAATTTGCAGGTAAATGGATGGAACTAGAAGCTGTTTTATAAAAGAAAGTAACAGAATCAGAAAAACAAGTGACATATATTCTCTCATTTATGGATCTTAGCTCCAAATACCTAGATGCGATTATATATCCTGATGAAAACACAGGAGCTAGAAAAATGGACAGGAACCATGGGGAAATGAAGGAAGAAGGGATTCAAGAGAAGCAGGTAGTAGGAGACAGGTGTTATTAAGGGAGAAATGGGGTTAGGCAGATACTTTAACTGGGGAGGGAGTGTTATACTCGGGGGTGAGAGGAGAGATAAATAATGCCCAGATGAAACCCAGAAGTAAATGTATTTGTTATTAGTTCAATGTCCTACTGAAAAAAAATGCAATAAATATATGAGTGTGTGTGTATAGCTGAAGGATATATAACAAAAAGTACAGTGCCAGGCAGGAGAAATTTTCTTTGGAGTTTTTAGCCTGGGCAGTCTGAGAGACTCCCACAATAACACAGACTATTGCTAAAGCCTGTGATTGTCTCCCAGAAATTGAAGGTTAGACCCTATTACTGAAGACAGGACATACTTCAGACATAGTAATTGGAGAAATTCAGCTGGAACTGACATGGAAGACTCCTCCCTGAAGTCTAACCCTTATGGTATCAGGGTATATTATCCATGCCACCAAGGAATAAAACCAATCAGTGGTTCTACCCAGCTGTAACATCCAATAAAGAATGATGAATGGCCCAGCAAATTATTACCATTGGTTCAGTAGTGGCACCTTTATCTTGGTGGTAATCAACAGCTGCCCACTCAATAGGAGGGAACTCATGTGTGGTAGTGTAAACATAGTCAAATACACATGCTTGAGGGGTCACAGATCATAGTGACAAACCTACCTTTGCCATATCCCTATGCTTATGTTCTTTCTTACTTTATTCCTGATATGCTATCTCATTCCACCCCATCAAAGGAGATTATTTATGCAACAGATGAAGATTATTAAAGAGTACAAGAACTGTTAAAACACAGAAAATAAATGTGTGTGAGATTCTTAATCCTAAGTGATACCTCTTCAGTGCAAAATCCACTTATAGGATGATTGTATCTTTTGAATATCACCAAAGAAGTTTCTTAATGCCTCATATAGTGATTAACACAGAAACCCGCAATTGGCCAATGTGCAAAGACTAAGAGGCCACAGAGTTCTTATCCCTGAATGACACTTATTTCAAACCTCTGCCTCCCAAGTCTCATGTATTATTGTGGAAGATGGGGTAGAAAGATTTAAGAGTCAGAGTGGGTAGATAACCACAAAGAAACAGTTTTCCAGACAGCTGGTCAGCTACATTTGAGAACTCACAGCACTGGTGACAGCATACATGAATCCTGTACCAGCTTAAACCAGACACAGTCTCAACATAAACATGGGAAAGTGGGTAAGAAATCCCAACCCAATCTAAGGAACTTTCTTCTGCTGGAAGGAGGAGAAACTGTGTAAAAAAAGATTGGAACTTTTGTTGAGCACAGTGGATGGACCCAAATTGAAGGACATTTGGGGATACAAATCAGACTCTATAGGCCATATTCTATACATAAGAGATTACATTTAGTTGGGTGGGGGGCACTTGGGAGAAGGTGCAGATAAGGAGGGAATCTAAGTACCATCAAAATATATTGTAAGAAAATTTCAAAAATTCAATTCCAAATAAAATAAAATTTTTAAAAATCAAAATGAAGATGGTTTTCAGCTACCTCCAAATCTAGTCTGGCCTTGGATGAGCTGAATCTCAGATTTCTCTGCCTTCATCATTACGGCCAATCATATTCTGGAATCTGATGTTGAAATCAATATCAAAACTTTGTCTTCTGGTGTCTGAGATCATATAGCTTCCCTTCTCAATGATCAACTACAGTGCAAAGAACATTCCTTTTGAATTCTCTCATGAACACTACAAAGTATGCCATCTCTCTGTGAGTTGTTCTTAATGTATTTATGCATTTGTAGTTTTACTTTACTTTCTTAATAGAGTTACTCAGTATTTGGTATGGTTCACTGTATGAGGTATTTAGTAACCCTAAACAACACTTTTTGAGCTAGGCGTGATGTATCAATTATCCTACATTCCTATTTCCTCATAAGCTTTAGTCTGGTCTAGAGCCCCATCACGGTCACATTAATCAGCGGCTCCAATTTTGTAAATTTCCCTTTCTCTTCTGGAAATCCTATTCATTTGAAGCTTTTCAAAAATGCATTTCTGTTCTCAGTCTTAGACCATTCTGATTTTGTATTCCATTGATTGCCATTCTGCCTTTTATGTTGTAAGTTCTAGGTTACAACTCCTTCAGGCTCTTGGCATGCTAAAATTCATTTCTGAAGTACATCAGCTTACACAGTAAAATTATATCTTCTTTAAAACTAAACATGAAAATACATTATGAATTTTACTCTCTTCCCCGAACCTACAAAAGGTCATACCCTTAAAAAAAATTGACATGCCCCTTTACAGCTGTCATCTGTTTCCAATATTTACTGAAGTAGGGTTGAGATGATATGTTATTATATTTAAGAGATGTCAAAAATTCCACCAGAAAGCTCCTAGAAATGAGTAACACTTTAAGTAAAGTGGCAGGTTATATAATTAATCTACAAAAATCAGTAGTCTTTTTATATACCAATAACAAGCAGTTGGAGAAAGAGAAACCCCCAAACCTGTCATATCCCTAGACTAATATAATTTCTTGCTATATGTAAAGTAGGTATCCTTATATTTACAGGCAAATATCCAAGTCACCACTCATCAAAGAAGCTTATTTTGCACCAGTTGTAGACTATTACCAAGTACCATAACTGGTCCCACGCAGACATTGTCTATGAATTTCCCAGA
The DNA here is from genome assembly GCF_000622305.1 of Nannospalax galili. Classification (NCBI taxonomy): domain Eukaryota; kingdom Metazoa; phylum Chordata; class Mammalia; order Rodentia; family Spalacidae; genus Nannospalax; species Nannospalax galili. The sequence continues at coordinate 1,868,184 of NW_008349989.1, forward strand.
CCTATGTAACACATCTATAATGCAACCTCTACACCTAAGGCACACAGAACATAGAATGGGAGTAATGAAGACAACACTAAAGAATCAGTTCTCATTAATGAAGATCCATCATGCAACAGAAAGCTAGGAACACAAATGTCACAAATGGCCAAATGTAGAGATTAAGAATCTGCAGATTGCTGGTACTTGTATAGGACTCCTATATTAAACCTCACTACCCAGGGTTCAGGACCCATAGTGGAAGAGGGGCCTGAAAGATTGTAAGAGCAAGGGAGAAGGTTCTCAACCAAATGGAAATAGTGTCCTACATGCTCCTGGGACTCTGTTCATAAGGTTGTATGGCAATACTGTCAGCATACAAAAGTCCTATGCAAACTCAGGCAGACACAAAACCAGCATAGAAATGGGTAAATGAGCAGCAGACTCCAATCTTAGCTGATGAAACATTGGCAACTGATTATTGCTAGGTGAGGAAGAGATTATCTTCCTAAAAGAAGAGACTCTAGATAGGCTGACTAGTTCTTGGTGGATGGATTTGTACTGGGAAACATCTGGGGACACTGACTTGACACATCGGGCCTTAACATGGATGATAGAATGTGTGGGTTCCAGTTGCGGGAAGGGTCTATGGGAGGACTGTGATGGAGACTGAGATATAAAGATGATTGTTTGAGATACTTTGTATGAACTACACAAAAATCAATGAAACTAAATTAAACAACAACAACAACAAAAAAATGAGAGGAGCCAACGGTTTCCAATATTTCCTCAAGTAGGGTTCAGGTTTCTTACCCACTTCTCCAGCACAAATTTGTCTGGCTTGAATTTACATTGTATTTGTGCATGCTGTCACCATTGCTGTGGTTTCATGTTCCAGCTGTCTGGAATACTTATTTACATGGGCTCATTTAGGACTTCTGGCTCTTACCATCCTTCTATCTATTCTTCCACAATAATCCTTGAGCCTTTGGAGGCAAAAGTTTTTATTGCTGTTCAATTTAGAGATACTCACTATGCAGTCTCATTCTCTGAATTCTGATCAACTGTCAGTTTCTGTGTTCATCACGATCTGCTGCATAAGGAAGCTTCTCTAAGGATGCATTAATCTATAGGTATAAGAATAAGTCATCAGGAAGCACTTTAATACTGCATCTATTTAGCAGAATCATAGTATCAAGCTTACTCCTATGTCCTGTGGCATTTCTAGCCACTTATGACCAGAACTATATCAATGTCAAGAAAGGGCTCTGACTTATGAAACAGATCCAATTTGAAAGTGATTAGTTATTCCCATAATATTTATGGTACTATTGCACCAGAGATCATATCTTGCTAAACCAGTTGTTGAAACAGGCAGGATTCACAACCAGGTATGGTTAATGACTAATTGTTTTCTTCAATTAGCATGCATAGTACCTTCCAGAACTATGAACGTTAGAATGTGAAAAAATCTTTATCAGCTATACCTCTAATAGAGTGTTGATATCTAGACTACATAAAGGACTAAAAAAATTACTAAACATTAAAACAACTCAAAAAGCAAATTAAAACCACCCTAAGGTACCACCTTATCTCAGTCAGTCTGGCTAGGATCAAGAGAACAAATGATACCAAATGCTGGCAAGGATATGCAGAAAGAGAGGAATGCTCATTCACTGCTGGTAGGAATGCAAACTCGTTCAGCCTCTATGGAAAATGAACCTACCCAGTGTGGAGAACTCTTAAAAAACTAAAAAAATATGACCCAGTTATGCCACTCCTTGGCATATACCCAAAGGATTCATCCTTTTGTAGAGACACTTGTACATCCATGTTTGTTGCTGCTCTTTTCACAATAGCTAAGAGATGGAAGCAACCTAAGTGTCCCTAAACTGACTAGTGGTTAACAAAAATGTGGTATATTTACAAAATGGAGTTTTATTCAGCAGTATATATGGAATAATGTATAGCAGAAAGATGAGATAATGAAATTTGTAGGTAAATGGATGGATCTAGAAACTTATACTAAGTGAAGTAACACAGACTCAGAAAAACAAACGATGTATGCTCTCCCTCAAATGTGGCTCATAGGACCAAATCCTTTTAAATTCCAGGTCCTGTTAAGAAGAAGATGCTATACAGCAGTCTCTTCTGCATGAAATATCTGCCATCATCATGACTTCGGCTGAGCCTGATCCCTAAACATAGTCACAATTGGGCTTGCTGATGGTTGTGCTCATTCCTTAAAGGAGTGCCAAGCAGGGTCACTGGACCCTCACCTGAGTATCCAGCCACTCTTCCCAGACAACTAGTCCAGCCTTGGAAGACAAAAGAAAAATAAGGAAGAACCCAATAGAGTGATGCTTTTGGAAGTCCTTGTCAGGAAACTCCAATGGACTTTCATAGGAACATTTGAAAATTTCCCTGTTCTGACTTTTTTCTAGTTCCCTGTCTGGAATTTGTAATGCTAATTACTCTTGCCTTTACTTCTCCTTCACATCACCTATTCATGATTCAAGGACTTTCTTCTTCCCTTAGAGACAAGTGTTTTGCAATTTGGGAATCTTTTAGAAAACCCACTGAAGGGTACTCCAATTGCCTCACCCTGCGTCCACTGTTCAGCATGGAACAAGCCAGAGAGGCCTGAGCCCCTATTCCCTATTGGCCGTTTGGGTAACCTCATCACAGGATGGTGTAATAAAAATAGGAGGTAGGAACTGGCTAGGAAGTTAGGGTAAAAAGACCCCAAAGAAATATAGCCAGTTTCTTGGCTAAAAGTTAAAATGTCTTTGGGCCTGTTAGCAACATACTCTGTTCCAAAAGCCAAAAATGTCAAAAGTATATTGAAGCTTGTATCTAATCCTTTAAAGGTTTTGGGGTTACCTCTGCAGAGGGGGGAATGTTAGAGGGGCGGGAGTGGGCATGGATTAGAACAAAACACCTTATATACATGTATGAAATTCTCCAAGTTTTTGTAAAAATTAAAAAAAAAAAGAAGAAAGGAAATTTAAAAAAAAAAAAGCTGACTTTCCAGCCCCAGCTTCTTCTTTTTTCATATCTTATGTGTTTCATTAGACAGAGTCCATTTCAAGAGTTCTCCCTTTCTGTGACTCCTTTATAACTTCCCAATTACAACTGACATCGAAAATTAAAACACACAAATCAGGTATATTTCAAGAGTGAGAGAGAACATGCAGCCTTTGTCTTCCCTGGTTACCTGACCCAGTATAATAAGTCCCAGCTCCATGCATTTCCTAAAAATTTCATGGGCTGATTACATATCCTAGCTGTTGTGACAGGAAGAGCAATGAACATGGAAGTGCAAGTACCTTTAAATTGAACGCTTTGGGTAATTTCTTTGATATTTAATTGACTGTCTCAAAACTTCTAGATATTATCTTTTTCTCAGGCAGATATTTTGAAAATATTTTCTGCCACAATAAGGGTTTTCTCTCTCTTCCCTCCGCTAATTATTTCCTGAACTGAGCAGGAGCTTTCTAATTTGATAAATCTCATCTTTCCAAACTTAGTGTTGTTTTCTGTGCTTCTTGTTCAAGGAATTATTTTCAAGATCAAATATACAGAAATTATTCTCCTGCCTCCTGCTTTTAAAAATCTGATGGTATATACATTTTAGGCTATTTTGAATTGATTTTTGTATATAGTGAGACATAAGGATTTACTTTCATTCCTCTGTAGGAAAATTTCAATTTTGTAGCAGCTGTTTATTGAAGCAAATATAATTACTTAGTATGTGAAATCAGTATGTCAGTGAACTATTTGTATTCTAATGTTTATGCTGTAATTTGACAAGATATGCATTCAACCCCAGTACCCCTCAATGAGTAAATGAAGAATATTTGGGACATAGCTAGACATACTTGTGCATGCCTGTTATTTAAAGGCCAGCCAAGACCACACAGTGAGTCTGAGGCAAACTTGGCTACAAAAGTGAGAGCTGCCTCCAATAAACAACCAGAAGAAAAAAAAAACTCTCATGTTTTTAGGTCCAATGGATCATAATTTAGCAATAAAATAAATAAATTCTTACTGTTTGGATAGCACAGATCATAGAACATAGTGATAACTGAAATAAACCAGGAACAGGAAGAAAATGCTACATGATTTCACATATACATAGAATTAACAACACTGTATACATATATGAAATGTTCAAAAAAATTTTACATTTTCTGTAGTTTTGTGTGTGTGTGTGTGTGTGTGTGTGTGTGTGTCTATGTGGTCTACATGCATGCAGAGTATAGAAGAGGGCATCAGATATCCTGGAATTGCAGTTACAGACAGTTTTGAGCCACCTATTGTGTTGAGAACTGAACTCAGGTCTTCCGCAAGGGCAGCAATTGCTCTTAACCTCTGAGATAGCTCTCTAGCCAAATAAAAAATATTATAGATATTTTATTTATTATTTTAATGTGTATGAGTATATTGCCTACATCTATGTTAGTGCTCCCTTGTCATGCAAAGCCCAGAAGAGTGTACTGGAAACCCTTGAACTGGCCTGGCAAGATATGCCTACTCATTGTATTTAAATCCCACTTCACAAGATGAGGCCTATAACTGGCAGTGCTATCAAGGCCAAGAACTTGTAGCTATACTGATCAAAGGCCACAGTGGAGTGAATTTCATTCACTTACTCTTGCTTTATTTTATTTTTGTACTAATAGCTTGAGATTGTTGCTGCAGGTAATATTTATCTCAGATACAGCATTTTTTTCCATCCCATTTCTAACTATATTTCATGGAATAATGATCTTGGACTGCAAGGTTTCCTAAACAGGCTTTTGTCTTAACCGCTACATTTCCAGAGGTACTTTTTCTTAAGGAACAGATTGAATCAGAGCTTTTCATGTGCCTGAAAGTACTCTCTCCACTTCCTTATACACAACATTCTAGCTAGAAAAACTGATGTAGGAATACTATGAGTGGTCATCGCCAGTGGCGGCCACTCCTCCGTTCTCATGGGTGCCGCTCCTTCATTCTCACGGGCATCGAGGCTGCTCCTTCATTCGCCCTGGGCTGAGGCCGCTCTTCTGCTCACCCGTGCTGAGGCAGCTCTTCTGTTCACCTTGTGCTGCCTCCTGTCGTTGCTGCTTCTGCTTGGTCCTGGACCCCAGGGTTAGTGAGGAGACTGTGTCAGTGGAGCCGCATTCAGACACAGGAGAACAAGTTCAGTGACACACTTCTGCTTTATTGCAGGAAAGCACAAGCTTATTTAGGGATAGTGGTCCAATCACAGCACAGCAAGTAGGATACCTTATTAGCATATCAGGTTTAGTGTCCTTTCTCAGTACAGCAAGTAGGAGACCTTATTAACATAACAGACTTAGCATCCTATTAGCATAACAGACTTAATGTCCTATCACAGAATAGCAGCTAGGATGCCTCATTAGCATACTGGGTTTCGGATTACACAGCCTGGATTCCTGGAAACCACGTGACCCTGAAAGTTGCAATATCACCCTAGGCTCAAGCCTGTCTCCAACAACTATGTATTCTCTTACTATAAGAACATGAAACATTGTAATAGCTAGAGGTGATGGGTAACTACAAGCAGTGTTTTCCAGACAGTAGAGCAGTTACACACACAAACTCACAGCAAGTGTGACAGCATGCATAAGTGCTTCTCAAGCCCAAGCAAGATAAAATCCCAGCATGGAAGGGAAGAGGTGGATTTGAATTCTCAGTCCTGTCAGAGGAACCATTGGCATTTGATAGTTCCTGGGAGAGGAAGAGGCAGTTTTCTGTGTGGATGTGACCCCTGGGAGGTGAACCACATTCCAGGAGTGGTTCCACACCAAGAATATTTGGGCAACACATGGACTCCATGAGGAAAAACAAAACGAAACATGAAGTTGAGTGAACGGGGAGTTGGGATGGATCTGGGAGGAGTTGGGTGAGGGAGAAATATAGTCAAATACATTTTATGAAGTTTTCAAAGAAATTCTCAAAAAATTAATAAAAATATCTTTGAATATTTTCTTCCTTTATTTATTTTATGTGTATGACTATACTGTCTGCATGTATGTAAGTACACCTGTGTTGTGAAATGCCTGTGGAGGACAGAAGAGGGCATAGGAGAACCCTGGAACTGGAGTTACTAACACTTGTCGGCCACCATGTGGATGCAGAGAATTGAACTCAGGCCCTTTGCAAGAGTAGCCAGTGCTCTTAACTGCTGAACCATCTTTTTCACCCTCAAAAATATTTTTTAAAAAAGAAAGTAAAGACCATAGGACAAAGGAGAATGAGATTGTTCAGCAGGCAAATACTCTTGTCAGCAAGCCCAGAGATGTCAGTTCAATCTATGGAAACCACATCAAGGAGGAATGAGAAAATCAACTCCATAAAGTTGATCTCTGGCATCTACATGTGGGCCATAACACGTTTATTCCCCCCACATACACTATACACATATGCCCCAAACTTTTGTACACTGGGTAGTACTAAATAATGAAAAAATAAAAATATTGAAGGCCAAGGTTGTTTTCAACTGCATATTTGGCCCACTTGTAGAGTTGCCTAGAAATTTAAAAGTCATCTTCAATCACTTCTATTGAAAATACTTTATCATAAGTTCCCAGAATGGACTTGCTATCAACTTCCTGCTTCCCTATTCATATTGACTCTGCTCATTTTAGAGGTTTCACTGCCACACTGAGCATTTTTATTCTCCCTCAGGAATCCTGAAGCCTGCTTGTGACAGAGAATCCAAAATTCTCCACTTCCCACCCTGGTTTCACTATCATGTACCTCAATGTCAGTGCTATCATATTTATCCAATCACGCCTGGGTGCAGAGTCTCTTATCTTTAGATAAATCTTAAGACATAGGGTATGAGAATTACTAGATTGAAGATGACATTAGAAAAATCAATGTGTATTTGATGCTCCATGCATAACTGCAACAGTATTTCAATCTGGAAATATTAACAAACCAAAGCATTACATAAAATCTAGTTCTAACCAATGAATGCCAATAATTTTCTAATAGATAAAGAATAAAAAAAATACAGAATATTCTAATGAGCCTATTTGTAAGATAATCTGGCCATTTCAATTCAACTACGTGATCTGATTTTTTTTCCCAATATAACACTTCTATTTAAGGTGGGTTTCAATTTGCATTATGATAGGAATTATTTTTGATTGGGCCATTTAGCTTGAAGCATCATTCATGTGGAAATAGGAGCAGTGGAAGAAAAATAAACCCAGCTTTAATCACACATTGAGGCAAGGACAAAAAGCATAGATCCTAATTGCTTTACTTCAGAAAGATGCTCATGCTCATTTGTGTCCTTTTTACGAAGTGGACAATCAGGACATGCTATAGACACTTTGGGGATATTATGGGATATTACTCGTATGTGCTTTTAAGTTCAATCTTTTTTCTCAGATTGAAAAAGAATATTCAGATGCTGAATAATTATAGCTGATTATGGAAAAAGAATCTCAGAACTCTGTGTTCTGAATGTTGTGAAATTATTTTATAAATTAAATGGTGTATTTACTTGTGACTGTGTATATTTATATGGACTATTTAGACATATAAAAATTAATTATAACTTTTTTTTGTCTTTTTGTGACAGGGTCTCCCTGTAGCGCCAACTATCCTGGAACTCACTATGTAGACCAGACTGGCCTTGAACTCACAGAGATCCTCCTGCCTCTGCCTCCCAACTGCTGGGAATACAGGCATGTGCCACCACACCTGGCCTAATTATAGAATTTTAATCTTTTAAAGTATAGAATTTTGTGACATTAACTACATTCATATTATTATGCAATCATCACCAACATCTTTTCTAGGACTACTTAACTTCTCCAACTAAAAATCTGTGTGTAGTAAATACTAACTATATTAACCTGTACAAAGTGCTCTGAAAGACTACTCACGTATGAATTTTACACAAATACCACTTCAATACTTGGATATCAGAATTTTCCTATAACAAAAAACAGTTTTTACATTTAAAATATATTTTTAAGTTTTGGAATGTATTTTAAATATCAACAAAACCCTGTTGCATACAATGCTCTGGATATTCACTGAAAGTCTGGAAATGGACACTTACTTATTTTTCAACTACAAATATTTTCTAAAAATCAACGAAAGGAGGTATAGACAGGGGAAGGAATCTAAATAACTATCGGATTATATTGCATGAAAATTGTGAAAATTAAAGATTTTATTTTATTTCTGAGAATTTTATACCTGCATATTATATTTCCTTTATTTCCATCCTTCCCAGAACCTCTCCTCCCAGGCCACTCAAATTTTTAAAAATTTCATTTTCATTTCTTTGATTGTTATTGCCACATATCCATACACATCTCTATAAAATAAAACACGTATGTGTGAGAGAAAGAGAGGATGAAGGAGGGAGGGAAGGAGGGAGGGAAAGAGGGAGGAAGGGAGAGAAAGGCAGATTTTATCCAGGGGTGCCCATGCGTATGGGTGTTTAGAGCAGCTCACTTACGTAATATAGATAATGCCTCAGAGCAGTAGTCCCTAGAGAAATATTATTCTGCTTCCTTCAGTATTTATTGGTTGCCTGTAGTTCTTCAACTTGGGATAGAAACCAATGAAATTTCCCCCATTCACCTTCGCATGTCAACTGGTTTTGTCATTATGCAGATCTTGTTAGATTACAGTACTGTGGATATTCCATTCTGAGGCTGCCCTGTGATGTCTAAAATGCCTTAACTAGCAGCAGGTGTCTTGTCCCTCTGACTCTTAGAATCATTCCACCCCTCTCCTGTAATATCCCTGAGTCTTAGATGCAGAGATTTCATTGTATATGTATCTCTTAGGACTGAAACACATCACAGTCACTTGTTCTCTGCCTTTGATCAGTTGTGGAACATTGTAAAATTTTCCATTTGTAGGAAAAAGAAGTTTCTTTATGAGCAGTGAAAAGTACACTTGCTTATAAATATAGGGATACATGTATAAAATGTAGAAAGAAATTACATAAATATTTTATGACACTTTCCAACTTCCAAAGAGTTTGCTAGTTAGCCCCACCCTGTTCTAAATTAAAATACATTAATTAGTTTTAAATATAACCAAAACTGTGTGTAAATGAATGGTTGCTACCTAAAGCTTCCAATATTTGGTCTGAAATTGATTGAGACATCAAGTATGGAAAACTTACATTAATGATAATTTATGTGAAGATTCCTTCTCATTATTATTTACCATTGTTATAAGTATTATTATGGTCTCCATCTGAAAATAACTTTCTCATTATAAATTACTAAGAATTACCCCAATTCCATTTATTATATTTTTGTCATAAAGATCTCTGGGAAGTAATAATAACTAATAGAATTTTTCTGTGTATCTGTAAGCTCCAGTGAGAATTATATAAAAATACAAAAAATAAAAAATACAAAATATTATTATATACACTGAGATAAATTTATTCTGTACTGGAATAACTATACCATTAAAACCTCATAGTGCACAACATAGTTTACTGCTTTATCCCACTGTTCAGTGGCTGCTAAAATGTATACAGTGATCATACTCACTTTAGTAATTAGAAACTGAAACAAAAATAGTAATCTTCACTATATATTGCTAGCCAAAATGTAAAGTAGATCATATCAAGAAAAAAATATCATGCAAATGTAAGAATGAAGGCATATAGATGTACTTGATTATATATTGTGTAATATATTTGATTATATTATAATATATTACATCTTCCTGAGAGGTGGTATTGTTAAGTGTTAAAAGCACCAGCATTAGGTCTTTTCTTCACAGATACTCAACCTGAAGCATCTGAATTATCCTTTGCCTTCACTTTCTCGATGCAGCTTTGATTAAGATAGAATTTGCTTTTCAACTCAGTACTTGGAGCTCAAAAATTCTGCGGTAATTGCTACCTTAACACTCTGCTGGGAATCTTCATTAACTGTTAACCCAGAGGAGAAATAAAAGACCTGACAATTTCAAAAGGGAAGTGATGAATATCTCAGAGTTTAAAATAACCTCTGACTATGGTGCCATTTTGATAGTCTTGCAATAGAAGTATATGCATGATGGTGAAAGAGAAATGAAGGCAAAATTGGCTCTATTATAGTAAGGACTTGGTACGTTTTAAGTTACAAATGAATGAATAAGTCTAATAATGGTTAATGTGTGCTGAATGGTCATTATGGGCCAGACACTGCTGTACGAACTTTAGATATGCTAGTGTATTTAATATGTTCTGCTAGCTTTCAGAAGAGCCAGCCAACTTCCATAAATTAAATTGCTTCTCACATAGACAAATGATTAAAACCATGAGTCTAAAAGAGAAAAATAATTCAGCAATTTGTATAAAACTTTCTGAAACAGTCATCCTAGAAATACTAAACATTAATTAAATTTTCTAGGGTTTAAAAATTCTCATAGCCTACCTATTTGGATTTTAATGTTGTTGAAATAATGTTATTCAAAAGAAAGTGAAATATTCATCATCATATTACGATTTAAACAATGTAAATATCATCCCCATTTCACAATCCTAAAACTTGTTCATCATAAAATAGTCTCCAAAATTGATACACTAAAATTAACATGGCAGAAAGCAATTAACTAAATTATTAGGGCCATCTGAAAGGAAGTATGTCATATGTTTCTCTTAAATTTTCTTACAGCTTTTTTTGTTTCTTTTCCATATGAAAAAAATTAATAGCAAGAACTCCACAAAAAATGAGGCTGCAGAGGAAAAAGAGAAAATAGGCAAAGCAAGCTATATCTCATTAAAGACTTTTCTTAAGTTTTAATGAATACTGTAAATCTTGAAAACAATAATTTCAGTTTTGTGTCAATAATATTATTATATTAGATAATATTTT
>NW_008349989.1:1879144-1907140 GCF_000622305.1 Nannospalax galili
AGGATATTTATATTCACCAAAATTTGATCTTAATAAATAACTTGCAAAATTGTAATTTAATTGTCATCATCTATAATTTTTGGTTACAAAAATACCTATTACAATTCATAAACCTGTTGATTTTAACAGATAAATCTATTTCATTTAAAGGTGTTTTATTATTCTTCCTTGGGAGTAACACATAAATACATATTTATCCCAGAAAAGAAACAACAGTCCAGAAAAACAAATCTATACAAGTCTAATAAAATGAACCAATAAGATTATTAAGGTTCCTTACAGGAATCTCTGTGGTTACTTATAGGAGTACAGGTAATACAGGCGACCACATCACCAGACAGCACCAGATATCAGTATTGGTGAACATTCATAGAAGCTGAACTATTGGAGTACCTTGTGTAAGTTGCAAGCAGATCCACTACTGCAGAATATCTCCTTCCTGAGCAATTATTTATTGTTTATATAACAGTAGGTTTAAGGGAGAGTCCCATGAGTATTTTAAGTATTTTGAGTATCCTGAGTCTTAAACATTTCCTGTAAGTTTCAAGGATCTCATGAACCTCTCTGCTCCATCCAGGAGACAATGCTTTATTTTGGAGGAAATAAACACATAACACAAGCAGCTATTAAACCAGCATATGCAACTTCATTCTAGCTAATATGAGATTCACTTATAAGAAAAATAGATGATTATTTTCATGAAAAACTTTCTTCAGTTTTTTCTTACTGTTTGAAAGTTTCATGCATATGTAAAATGAATTTTTGTTAATTGCAAGCCCTATCCCCCTCTTTTATCACCTCCCTGAAATGCTCCATTAAAGTATGCCCCCCAACGTATCAGTAACTCTATCAATAAAGAAAATGACACCTTATTCCTCAGAAAATTTGAATTTCCAGTAGTCCTTCGAGGAGAAGTGGGAGTCCAAGTACACCTCCCCAATCCATGATGAAATGTTGAAGGCCCAAAACTTGTGCAGTTATCATTGCATCAGTAGGTTCATGAGTGCTATGGCTACGTCATGTCCAGAAGACATCTTTGTGGTGCCCATATTCCCATCCTCTGGCCCTTACATTCGTTCCTTCCACTTTCCTATGATATTCACTGAGCCTTGGAGGGGGTGGTAGAGCTGTCCTATTTAGGCCTCTGTACTCCATCATCACTTATTCTTGGTACTTTTTCATGAGTTTTCAGTTTCTACATTAACTACCATATCTTCTCTAATACAAGAAGTTTCCCTGATAAAGTCTACGCACAGCACTAAACTTTGCATCTAAATTTGAGTGATGGTAATTTGATGGTAATATGGCAAAAAGACATATACTTCAATCTAGCTGTTACCTCCCCAGACATGGACACTTAGATTATGTTTTTAATTGTTTATTTTTAATTTTTAAGTATTCTGACTGCATGTTTATAAGTGAACCCATGTCATTCATTACCTACTACGACCAGAAGATGGTGTCAGATCTCCTGGAACTGGACATATAGAAGATTATTAGAGGCCATGTAGGTTCTCTGAACCAAACCAGGGTCCCTTGCAATAGCACCATGTGCTCTTTACTGCTAAGTCATAGCTCCAGCCTCCAGACATGGGCTCTTAACAAGGTTTACAGAACTGGACATTAACTGCTTCCTGTCTTCAAACCCAGTCTGAAAGAAGTTGGTTGGCCCCTTGTGATGTCTAACCTTGGTTGTCAAGGTGACAAACCTGGAATCAGGGAACCTCAATTAAGGAATTTTCTCTATCAGACTGGCCTGTAGGCATGTCAGTGGAGCATTTTCTTAATTGCTAATTGATGTAGGAAAGCCCAGCTCTCTGTGGACAGTACCATCAATAGACTGAGTTATATAGAAAGGTAGTTGAAAATGAAAGATGAATCAAGCGAGTAAGCAACATTCCTCCAAGGTCTCTGCTTCAGTTCTTGCTTCCTGGTTCCTGCCTTGAGCTCTTTATTCTTACTTCCCTTGATGGTGGGCTATAAGCCACATAAACTCTTTCCTACCACAATTATGTTTTTTAGGTCAGTGTTTTATCACAGCAACTTAGAAGCAAATTACAACACCCCCATAACAGTCTTGCCATTATTCTACCAGATGGCACATCTTGCCTTTCAAGTCAGTATTGTGGTTCACAGGATTCAGTGGGGTAAGAGGATAAGACCATAGATATCACTACCATCACCACCCCCAGCCTGCATAGCACCTTCTGTTACTATGAAAGTTATCCAGTAGAGGGGAAAGTTTCAGCTCAATTCTAGACAAATTTTTCTGTCTTGTTGCCAAAATATATATTTTCTTCTGCAAAAGTTACTTTTCTGTTGCTAAGATAAAAACATTGACCAAAAATTTTTATAGAAGGAAGAGTTTATTTAAGTTTACAGTTCAAGGAGAATTACAGTCTGTCATAGTGGGGAGGCATGGAGGCTGGATATGGCTGGAGCAGGAACACAATCTAAGCTCTCACATCCTCAAGTGGGCACAGGAAACAAGAGAGAGACTAGAGATCAAGCAAGGTTTAAGAACTCTCTAAGACATCACCCAGTGACATGCTTCTTCCAGGATAACCATACCTTCTAAGACCTCCCAAAACAGAGCCACCAACTGTGGACAAAATGTTCAAATAGTTGGAGACTCTGGAGGCTATTTTCATTCACACCATGACAATCCACTCCCTGTCCTCCATAGACTCATGACCATACAAATTGCAAAATGCATTTAGTCCAACCTTAAAAAGCCAATAGTCATTACCAATCTCAGTACTATTTAAAAGTCCACAGTCTAAAATATCTTCTAAGACTCAGGGCAATCTCTTAACTGTAAGCCAATGAGAAATCAAAAAACAAATTACATACTCCCAACATGTAGTGGAATCAAATACTTACTACCATTCCAAAATGAAGGAATAGAGGCATAATGAGGGAATACCAGACTGAAACAAGACCAAAAACCAGCAGGGAAAACATCAAATCCATTAGCTCCATGTCCAACTTCTGGGACTTTACTTTCAAAAGGTCTGGATGGCTCTGGCTCTTCAGCTATTCTGTCTGCAACATACATTTCTCTTGGGCTGGTATCACTCCCTGTATGCAGGTGTTCATGGCAGATGACTCACAGCTCTGGCATCACGAGCATCTTCTTGGAGGCTCTCCATTGCCAACCAGGCTGCACATTCATGGCGTCACACAATGCCCTATCAGGACCTTCTTTATGAAGGGGTATCCCTGCTGCATGCTGCCTGGCCTCTGAAAATGGAGAGGAAGATCTGATGACACCTTCACTCTTCCATCTTTCATGCCCCTAAAGACAACACAAGGTGAATAACAGTGCCAAGTTTTACTGCAAGTTTAGGATGGACCCCAGCCTGCTTTATCCATCTTAGAAACTTTTCTCTTCAGTGGCCCCTGCAGCATTTTCCTTTCACAAGTTGGAGACTTAGCTGACTGTGGTCTTGCCTTGGAGGCACTCTCTCCACTCTTCAAGTGCAAATCTCTAGGCCCTTCCTTAATCACTTTAATCTCCATATCAAAGGGATCCTCTCCAGCACATGCCAGGACTCCAACATTTACCTTCCTAGTGCTCTTTTTCAACACAAACTGTATTTCTTTCTGCTGCATTTGGTCTTTTTCATTCTAGATCTGCATAATATTTGCCATTAATAGCCAGACCACCATTTTGACGTTATGCTGGCTTGAAATTTCTTCTGCCATAAAAAATTAGTCCATGGCTTTTCAACTTAACCTCAGGAAAGCTTTTTGGCTGTTGGCAGACTCCAGCCAAACTTTGTGCCAAAATATCACAATTGCTGCTTAATTCTTTGTTTCTGTCTGGAACACCGTTGTTCTCAGCACTACTTTCTTTCGGCCACCTTCTAGAATGGCCTGCTAAAGTCTGCTTACAGAAATCAATAATTTTTCTAGCCCAAACTTCCAAAGTCTTCCACATTCCTCCAAAACCCCATATGGTCAGGTTCTTCACAGCCAATACCCCACTTCTGGTACCAATTGTTGCATTAGTTACTTTTCTGTTGTTGTGATAGAAACACTGACCAAAGCAATTTATAGAAGGAAGAATTTATTTCAGCTTAGGGTTCCAGAGGAATTACAGTCTGCCATGGAAGGGAGGCATGGTGGCTGGGGGTGGCTGGAGCTGGAGGACAAGCTAAGCTCTCACATCTTCAAGTGGGCACAGGAAACAAGAGAGAGACTGGAGATGTGGCAAGGCTTAAGAATTCTCTAAGCCCACCCCTAGTGACATGCTTCCTCCAGGATCACCACACCTTCCAATCCCTCACAAAACAACACCACTGTGGACAAAATGTTCAAATACTTGAAGCCTGTGGAGGAAATTTTCATTCAAACCATCACAGGTCTTAACTTCAATTTCTATTTGAGAATAAAGAGTATTATCAGTAAGTTGTTTGAAGTGTTCTCTGGGTTTTAACTGGCCTCTTAGGGAGGTATCACATACCTGGCCCTTGGATTTTCCTTTAAAAATTCATGGTTTCTGAAGAGTATTATCCATTCATAGAGGGTAACTCTATTCAAATTCTCCTTTGTTTTGATTTTATATTTAATAAGGTTACAAAATATTAGGTTTCCATGCAATTATTCGTATATTCTTAGTTTTCCTACATTGTTGTTAAATAATAATGTGCAATCCATTTTTAGATGAGTTTACACATTTTGACCTACTAAAAGGAGATTAAGTCCACTGTGTTCACAATACAAAAGAGCAGAAATTAAAGGTTCTCTATTATTCTATGTTTACTGCCTTAAAATTATTCAATAATTATATTAATATTGCTAGAAAACATTAAAATATTTTAATAAGGGTATTAGCTTTGGGCCACAGTGCCAAAACTCCTGAGATAGTCAACAACCAAAGAGATTTATTGTTACTGACAGTTTCACAAGTTTAAAATCCATGGTCACTAAACCAATATGAATCAGTCTGACATGACAGGATCTCATATTGAAGGAAGATTGTTACCTTATGGTGTTAAGGAAGGAATGAAAGAAAGGCAAAGGAGTCTGGGATCCAATATTCCCATAGAAAGTGTTCCCTCAATGATGTAACTTTTCTCCACTGCCCCTTATCTCCTAAACATTCCTTCTAATACCTGCATAAGCGTGAGACCAAGAATTCCGTATGTAAGCCTTGAGCCATATTCATGGTCCATGTTATAACAGTAAAAATTGAGGTTTTAATAGATTTCTAAAGGCCAATGTGATTTTTTGGTGTGTGAATTTTTGGAAATCACAATTCTGGTTGGTTTGTTTCATTGAGATATTTGTGCAGCTCAATGCTAGCCTGCTATTACAGATATTTTTGATAGTTTGGTTTAATTTTTTGACTTTTTAATAGTGCAAAAGCATATCCAGATTACAATTCTGTTTTGCACTTTCACATATAATTCAAATTATGGTGTAATTGACATTTTATTATGGAACAGGCTTTCTTTTATGTGATTTTGCCTATCCGTAGGCCAACAGAAATGTTGAGAATGTGATAGTTTGTTCTGAACTATGATGTCCAGTGTGTGTAGTACATTAGGTCTGTTAAAAGAATGCAGTTTTCCCTTGTGTTTTCAATTTAAAGTGAGTTTACTTTGAATTGATCCTGGTGTGACACAAGAACATTTGTACTAAGTGATTCAAGCACACAAAAGCATGTTTCATTCAGTCTAGAGACCAGGGAGCTGAGGATTAATGCAGTACACATCAGCATTGCAGATGGCCATGTTCTTGTTGAGTGTTCAGACAGCAAACTGAACAAGTGAGCTCTCGAATGCCATTCCCCTTCTAAAGGGACCAATCTCAGTATGGCTTCACCCTCACATATTCATCCATGTCTCAATTAGCCCCTAAAGTATGCACTTCTCCACCATTGGATTTACACACACACACACACACACACACACACACACACACACACACAATGGATACTTAAGTCTCATTTTAGAGGGAAACAAACTTTCAGTCCTTTCCATAGATGTTTCTTTCCATTTCTCCTACTTCAGGTTTCCTCCTTGACATGCTCTGCTAGACAATAAGTCTCTTTTCCTTTTCAGTCTCTTTGTTTTTTCCACATGCCATTAAGTCCTCAGTGTTGATGGGGTTAGACACAAAGCATGTGAGTCACGGTTGAGAGAAGTCTCATATTTTATTTAATGAACAACTTTTGTGTGTCATTAAAATGCACTAACCAATAGCAGTAAGCATTCTGTCCTTAAATTTGGAAACTGCAGTCTGCATTATCAAACAAACAAAAATTAAATGAAATTTTTCACTTCTCTCCTGGAAGTTCAATAACAGAAAAGTTAAAAATACTTCACAGATAACATGGCATATTACTATGCCAAAAAATATGGCCATTTCTACATGGTATCATTTTTCTAATAATAAGTGAATGCAGTTCAAAATTACAAAACTCAGGCCTGGGACTATGGATCAACAATTAAGAGCACTGATTGCTCTTGCAGAGGACCTGGTTCAGTTCCCAGCATCCAAATGGAGGCTAACAATCAAATGTAATTTAAATTCTGACCTCTGTTGACATTGCACACACAAGTATACTTGCTTACATGTTAGCAAAACACATATACACTTATTTTTTTAAGAAAGTAAACCACAAACTACAAATCTTTAAATCTATTTTATGAATATATCTACTTATATCATTATTAAAAGGAAAACTATCATGAGATATTTAACTATTTCATTAAGTAGAGCAAGCAATAAGTTTTTTCAGTAAATTCAATGATATATGCTGATTGATCAGTCAGTTCATTGCCATTTTAACAAACCTGTTCCTCACCATTTAAACTTAATTTTATTTATTCTTTCTCCATCTAATCATTTCAATATTCAAGTAATTATTATTTTCCTAAGCTTATCATGAAGACGCTGTAATTACAAAGGCTTTTGTGTGTGCATTAGTAGAAGGAAATAGAGGCTACACTATTTACTCAAAAATTAACTATGCTCTTCTTCCAAGTTTACAGCATGATGTTCTCCTATATTTCCACGAGAAAAAAAAATCACCAAAAAATTGTTACGACTATTGGCTGATTTTTAAAAGTGTAATTCACATTATTGCAAAGTAACTTTCTCAGAAAATATTAGACATGATTCTACTGGAGATATATCATTAAATTTTAATTTTAATTGGCAATATAAACATATTCTATACTAATCTAGAAGATAGCATATACTTTTTATTATGAAAATCAATCTTTTATCTTATTACAATAACGCATTTATTGACACAATATTGGATGTTAATAACTTAAAAATGCTTTTAACTGAACTTATCTGAATCAAAGAATGAACAGCCTATAAAATATGACTAAGTTTTGTTTGCGTTGCACGGAATTATATGCAATCTCTTGAAAAATGTGTTCATCATAGAATTTTACATTTGAAGCTGCAAAAGAGAACTTCATTTTCATATCTGAGCATTAATTTATTCTTGTAAAATTCTTGATTTTCCTTTCTCATATTTAGGTAGAAATTCTTATTACAATGATTTAAAATTTGTTTGCACTCATTTTTTAACTAAAGCAGATTATTTACACAGAATTTCCTGAGTTCAGCTTGTCTTCTTAAATTATCTAAATGAATCGGCCATTTTTGTAATTGTAGACTTCTATATAGAATGCATTGTTTAGAAAGCACAATGATATACAACTTCATTACCAGATTAGGTAACTGGAGTGACCACCAATTCCAGGTGACAGAAAAAAAAAAATCCTGCTTTTACCTATCAAGAGGAATTTGCCGGGATGAGAATATAGAGAAAGGAGATGTTTTATTGTGGTTAGTCTCCCCACATTTTGCTGGAGCTTGTCCCTGAAAGTTTTGTAATGTGTTATTAGTCAATGAATATCATTCTTTCTTAGAGGCATGTTTTATTTCCCCTGTGAAGCTAAGAAAAAATAAATTTATCACCCACAAGGATAACAATAATTTGTTTGTAATATTTACACAATTCCTAGATAATCAAATGAATAAATCAAAATAGGAATACTCCTTTTTATATTTCCATGTGACAATTGTCAAGATACTATGCTATGTTGATGTAAAAAAATTTTTTTAAAGTTGTTTAGTGCTGCAAACTTGCCAATAATATCTTTTTGGTAATTATAAAGAAGAAACTGTAATCAAGATCACTACAGCTATTATTGTGTAGACACAAAAATTGATTCTTGAAAGATCTTTTTGGTAGAGAAAATAGACATTATAGTCCATTCTAAAAACAAACAGCAAAACACTGGTTATAGTTATGCTGAGCTACAAATAATTTATCCAAACACAATATGTAAATTAGACCTCATGCAAGGCTATTATATTGCTAACATATTTTGAAATTATAGTTTGTTACCCAGCATGGTGGCACAGCAAATTAATCCCAGGGCTCAGACAGCAGAGGAAAGTGGATCTCTATGGGGTCAGGCCAGTCTAACTTACATGTCAAGTTCCAAATCAGCTAGGTCTTTAGGGAGACGGTGTCTCAAAAAGCAACAGCAACCACAAAAAAATCCCAAATTATACTTTGTAATTGTATGATATTTACACATTTTTCTTTTTTTAAATTTTGATCATTAATTATATAAATAATTTGGGAGAAAAAATCAAGGATATGGGTTTTATATTACTTTCTGTGAATGGAAATTGATTCATAAAAGTACAGTCCATTAAACTGGACTAAAAGCCTATTATAATGTTAGATTAATTATTCAACTCAATAATGATTGCTAATAAGGTAAGTTAATTTTTGAAGTTTTTGTATATTTCATGTTATACTCTTTCCAAACCATTTGCAAGACTATTTCATTTAAGTATAACAAAACTATGGGGAAATAATTGTTATTGCACAACTGAATAAAATATACCACAAATGAGCTAAGTCACTGACTTATGATCACATTATTAAGGAGCAGAGAATGAAGTTTGTCTTCCTGATTTGGCAGGTACAGAGATTCGGTATCATAGACAGTCTGGGGATTATCCACTTGAACACTGAATCTCCCACTCTGCCTTTTAACTATTTTATCATTTTTGAAATGTTTACTACTGTGTTCAGAGATCCATTTTCATTACGTGGAAACTGATTTTTTTTTTGTGCACTTGTGAGCAAAGGCATCAGCAGATTTTCTTGAAGTTTTGGTTGTTATATTACTACAATGATTAGCTAATGAAAGGGAAAATGCAGAAGTGTTTAAGAGTCCAGATGGATGCCAGATGTGGTAGCACACACTGGCAATTCCAGCCATCAGAATGTTGAATTGTAAATATAAGGCCATCCTGTTCTACCATGAGTTCTAGGCCAGCCTGAGTTACAAAGTGAGAATGGAAGGAAGAAAGGAAGGAAGGGCGGGAGGGAAGGAGGCAGGGAAGGAAGGGAGGGAAGGTGCCGGGATAAAGATGCTTACTACTAAGCCTGACTATGTGGGTTTCATCTCTGGGATTCACATGGTGGAATGAAAGAACTGTCTCCTGCAAGTTGTCTTCTTATCACCATGCGTAACATGCACACACATACAAATAAATGGTTGCACAACAAATTCAAAAGAGGTAAATTTGTCCAAATAATATTAATAAGACTTTTCAGAAAGCAAGTGGGTAACAACATCCTGACCACTGTGCCCAAAATAAGAACATATAACAGTTAGAGATCATACAGAACTGTAGAAACCCTAGTTGACCTGCCTGACCTAACAACTGTGATAGGTGATGAAGATCAATTATTGACAGTCAAGTCGATTTGTTTCATAAGGTAGTTGACAGCCTTTCTTACCTTGCTTCATTCATCAGTATACCTCTCTGTACAGCAATATATATTAACAGTGGCTCAGATGTGATCGTGACTAGTCAATCAGAAATAAAGAGCAATGATTTTATTAATCTTTTCTTCTGCTGACTAGTTGATGATGCTGTGACTTCTGTGTAGCACAGAGGGTTATTTATTTGTAAGTTACAAGTTATTTATAACTTCTGCCAGAGATAGTGATACATTTCTTATAGTCTTTCTATTTTTGTAATTCCCACACTCTAATCTCTGCTCTAATTCACATAAAAAATAATTTTTGCACCTACAATGATTTCCTAATCAGTGGTATTCTCACTTTAGAAACAACATCTGAGTCAGAATGTCCGTTCTTGACAATTTATGGGATCTGGGTTTCTTTATGCAGATAACATTAAAATAGTAATTCTACAGTCTGTGAGTATTTGCGTGAGGCAAATAGAGCGAGCTTTCCTGGTTGCAAATTAAGCAGTGTCTGAAATAATTTTCTAGTTTAGGAAAAAAAGCAGTGGTTAACAACGGTTGGCTAGATCCATGACCTTAGATAAATTGGGTTACATATTTACTTTCATAGTACTTTCCTACAGGAGAAAATAAATTTACCTCATAAATTAACTGAAGACGAAATAGATTATCTAGTAACTGATATGTAGGTTATTATATTGATTATTTTTTGAGTATTGATTGGAGTGATCAGGGCATTGGATAAATCAGGGTGCTGGCAAAGTAACAAGTTCATTTTTAAGGTCACTTGTCTATGTAAGTTCAATTGGAAATGGCGTGAGCTGTTTTCTCCTTCTGTCACATTTGATGAAACAGAAATTGCACAGAGTTCATTGTGTTGAATGTCTCATGATTGATATCATATCTAGTAGCTGGGTAGTAGAGAGGATTTGTAAAATAAAAATCAAGAATAGTCTTACAATAAAACTATTTTAATCAACAACTATAGAAAGTGTGAAAAGAAACAATACACAGAAAAAGACATTCTAACTGCATGACAACCATTGCCTACAGAAAAACGAAAAAAATACATAAGCAGGCAAACGAAGGCCCAGGAAGAAGAAGGGCAAAGAGCACGGTGAACCAGCAGTATTTAGCTGGGGTCCTAGTCTAACCCTGGAGGAAAGCTTTCATTACTTGACATCGTTGACTTATTGTAATGGTTTTGGTTAGTTTCATAGTTCTGAAGACATACGATCTCAGAGTTCTCTCAGCAGTCTCAACTTGAGATTCTCTGTTAGATGATTCATCCAATTGTGTGTAATTCAATATTCCATATGAAAAACTACTGATTATGATCCTAAGTGTTGACTCAGAGGACGGAACTATTATATTCTTTAGCATTGCATAAGAAAACTCCCTAGCTAAATTTCAAAATCAGTTTGGCTCTATCTCTTTTCTTTTTATCATTTTTAATATTTTTATTGAGTTTTTGTGCATTTCAATAATACATCCTTTCTTATAAATGAAACATGATAAAGATGTTCTGTTAGTTTCTGAAGGAAGACAGGCTAAGCAATTTGATGATACTGGGCAGCATATAGTTGCCCCTTGCAATATAGTATTTTGCCTTCTCTATGCATAGCAGTGAATATTCTAGAATTCAAGGGGAAAATAATTAATAAATGTATAAATATGAGTATTTATTAAATTTGAAATTTGATATGATATATTTTCATAAACACAAAATCTAGTAACTTCAGTAACTGAAGTAACAGTCACTTTTTAGATTGTTATCCTATTCAGAAAATATAAATGTATATTTCAAGGTGTGATAACTCATGTATACCACCAAGGACTCGACATTGAGCATAAGGATTGGGGCAAGGGAATATGAGCATTTATTAAATCTGAACATTTTAAAATGAAGATTTTATTGATTATTTCAGCCTTTCCAGCATGAGTGGTGAATGAAGTATAGCTATTTTTTTAAATCCTCAAATGTAGTTCTTGTTGCTGCTATTTTTTAATATTTTACTTATTATTTTTATTTTATGAGTATGAATGTATTGCCTGCATGTAAGTGCACCCCTGTCATGTAGTGCACCCAGAGGCCAGAAGAGGGCATCAGATCCCCTAGAATTACAGTTACAGGAGGTTGTTCTTTGCTATGTGGGTGCTGGGAATCAAACACGGATCCTCTGCAAGAGCAGTCAGTGCTCTTAACCAGGAGGCATCTTTTCAGGAAGTCTACTCAAAGAATTATTTTACAGTATTTACTTAAAGTGTATATTTCAGTCTCTTTATGCAAAAGTTGATACAATATATGTTTATAAAGACAAAATCTAGTAACTTTTCAGTAACTGAAAGAGCAGTCACTTTTTACAACATCATCCTATTCAGAAAATATGAAGAAAGTGATTAAAAGGCACTTATTTCCCATGAGTGACTAAAATTAATTTTTTTCTGTAGGGAGATAGTCAAAAGGCAACTTGGGGTTTTTGCGAAAATTTCCATGTGTTTCCAGGATCATATGTTCAATATATCAAACATGAAAAAAATACCTCTGGTTGATTTAGCAGCTTATTGATTAGATTAGCCGTTTATTGATTTAACACAGAAACACATTTGTCTGCTCCATTAGTACCTAGACAAAAAAAATTTAGGTAATATCAATTTGAAATATTTGGATGATATAAAATAGAAACTGTGGTAAAATAAGTGATTATTGAGTGAAAGGTAAAGCCATTTTTTACATTCCTCTTTTACCAAAATCTTTGGCTAAAGATTGCTATTTTACAAGGGACTCAGTGAACCATGGGAGATATTGAGCCCTTGTGTTTGTTATTATGACCTGATCTTGACTTTAAATCCTTGTTTTGCATTCTAACCTTCCTAGAACTTTTCTTCCATTACTTTTATCTTTGGTCTTATTTTTAATATGTAAGAAATAGAAGTGAATCTAAACCTTCCTTCAGTTGTCTATTAGTGATTTGGTTTCAAAGCAGAAATATTAGTTTACAAACCTTAAAAGGGAAATGTATTTTTGCACAAAAATATGCTTGTTGTTTATATATGTTATGCTATGATAAGTGTGATAATTTCTTCCATCTGAATTGATTTACCTCAGGTCAAGGGTTGTTTAATTAAAGAGATATTTTGTGAGTGACAGCACATCCTTTGTTTTATTCTCTATGTTCTGAGGTCTCATCCCTTAGCAAGCAACATTAGGTGAGGTTCTCAGTGGAAGTCTTTAATAAACCTGGGAAATAAATGACAGAAACAATAATAAGGACTCCCTTTAGGGAAGATCCAGAGAAACAGGACACAGGGAAATCACTAACAGGAGAGGTAGTAAATTCATTCCTTTAAGAGACTAACTTACTGAATTAAAAATGTCATCTTTTCTGTCAGTAGTGATCCATGTACCTAAAGAAAGAAGAAGAAAGAAGCTGGGTGTGGTGATGCACACATTTAATCCCAGAACTTGGGAGTCAGAGGCAGACGGCTCCCTGTGAGTTCAAGGCCAGCCTGGTCTCCATAGGGAATCCAGGCCAGCCGGGGCTACAGGGAGACCTAGTCTCAAAAAGCCCCCCCCCCCAAAAAAAAGAAGAAGAAGAAGAAAGAAAAGTCACTGAGGAGTTCAGAAATGGATCAGAAAAATCACCAGTAAGTTTCTTGGTGGCATTTTCTGCCCCAAATAAAGTAGATAGAAATTCACAATTTTGCCAAAATTACAATTATTAATATGTTTAAAGTTTCTTACGAAACTGCTTTTCAGTATAGAGGGAACACTTTTGTAGTGTTGGGGGTAATAGCTGAAGAGGTTGTATAGGAGTTCTCTGGTTTCCAACAAGTCTGGAAACCTACCTTCATGGTAGGTTTCCTGAACTACAGGTTTTGATCAACGATTCAGTCACTGGATCATAGATTCTGAGAAAAATAATTGACTACCCAGTTAAACCTAGAGAAACCTTTCCTATTTTTAATATATTTTTTTGGAAATTACATGTATATGCAGAATGTAACATGATCGTATCTGCCACCCATTACCTTCTTGTTTCCCTCTTCTACACTTGCTGGATCCCTTCTCAACTGGTCTATCCTCTGCCCATGCCTTTTTTCCTTTGTACTTACTTTCATGTCTTCTGCATGAGGCCATGGCTTCCGTGTGTTCCATTGTGCAGCAACCATGTCGTATCCAGAAGTGTTTCAAAGCACTCCTCTCCACACCCTGCTCTTCTTCCCACTCTCCTTAGGTAACGTTCCTTGATCCTTGGGATGGTATAGTCATCTCATCTAGGGCTAAGCACTCAATAAGTCAATTACTTTCAGCCCTTTGATCAGTTGTGTCTATGTTAACCATGGTCTTCTGCTAAAGGAAGATTCTCCGACCCTGGCTGAAAGCAGCACTATACTAGTCTGAGTATAAACATAGGAGGCAGTCTGGCTACATGTCCTTTTAGCAAAACATCAGAAGTACATTCTCCACTAGAGCATGTGACCTCTACAACCACATGTCTTTGACCTGGTTTACATTACCAGACACGCATTCCTTCTTGTGGAGTAGGCCTCAAATCCAATAGGGAGGTACTTGCCTTAACACATTCTTCCCACTTTTACACCAATTAGCACATCTTGCCTGTGAGGTAGGAATTGAAGCAAGCAGAGTTTACAGCTGAAAATGCAGCTGAATATTTTTCTCCTGCAGCAACCTGCATAGTACCATCCTGCACTATGAATGCCTACAATGAGGACCCTCTCAGCTCAGTTCCAGCTTGACATCTCTGTGTTCTGTAGGAATCGGCCATGATGTCTTCAGCATTAGGATCTAAGAATCCCATTCTGGTGTATAACTAAATACAATTTCTTTTTAAATATATTTTTATTATTCATTCTTTGAGAGTTTCATACATGGTTGTCATGTATTTTGATTATATCCTAGACTCCAGAACCACATTCCCTCCTAAGTTTATGCCTGCTTTTTATTTATAGCCCATTGAGTCTAATCAGTGCTGGCTGGTCATATGTACTTGGGCATAGGGCCATCCATTGGGACTTGACAAATCTAACAGAATCCATTTCCTTGAAAAAAAAGCATAATCTCCCTATCTCCACAGCCTGCTTGTGGCTAGGGAGCTCTTAAATACAAGGGGAAAACCTACTACTATTATTTTAACAGATATATTACCATAATACCTTCTAAATACTTATCACTCAGTCAGTTAATAAGCATTATACTCATACGTTTTCAAATGAAAACCCCGGTACATGAGGTGAGATACCTCCCTTTGCACTGTTGAACAGAAAGACCCTAGAGGCTCCCAAAAACAGGCTTCTGGTGATGCTTTTGGGAATTCTTTTTCATTGCCATTTCAGATAGTAATCTATCAAAGAAACTGTTGTCCTTATTTGGACAGGTCAGACCCACAGTAATAGGTATTGTGTGGTTTTGTGACTGTTAGATTCTTTACATTTTGTTTTGTTTTACATTTCTTAGAGATACGGTTAAATTGTAGGGAATACATAGTAATTACAGTCTTTCATTGACTGCTGTGTAAATGGAAAATAGTCTGCTTTCTACCACAGTCTTTATTTCATCCAAGAGCTCTGAGCAAAGACTCTGTTGCCACCTATGCCATCTCTTCAGAATTATGTTACAACATTTTTGGCTAGCACCATGCAATATCGCCCTCCATATTCCTGATGCCCTTGGATACATGTATAGTCAGCTGCACTTAACCCACTGATGATTCTGTTGACAAGCCCTTGTTGAGGAACTAAAGATTTCTATTATATTCAAGAATCAATGATAAATTATTACATGTTAAAATGCAAAATTTCATAAACATATCAATATTTATACATACTTATTATATAGAACATGAAGGAAAATAATAGCTTCTTTTGAGATTAGTCTACTAACTTAAAATGTAGTGTTTTCTTAGTAGAGATGGCTGTACTGCATGAGGAAGCATGAGATCACTGGGAAGCCTAGCATAGAGCATTGCTAATATACAAAGATTACCTATGTTCTTGTGTGGCTTACACTTGCTCTAGTGTGGGTTGTGCAAGTGATGGGGCTGTCTGGCTTTCTATTAAAAGGGAGGGCAAAATGCAGAGGCACAGAAGAAAATTTATTTCTTACTCTTTCCTGAAAAATAGGCATTTATATTACAGAAGAAAAGTGGTTAGTGAATGTGACTAGTAAATCCATCTTTAAAATTCACTTCCATGAGACCTGTACGAATTGGAGATTATGATATTGGCAATTTTTGTATTATAGTGAGGCTATAGACTACTTATGCTCAGTCTCAGTCTCATGAAGCAGATGACTTTGATTATAACATTTCTGTGTTTATTCATAGCATATCTTAATATTTTAAAATTAAAATGTTCAAAGATTATAAAATGAGGAAAAATACTAGCATAATATTGACATTTAAGAAATAAATTTTAGAAAGCCATCAACCATGAAAACAGTCTCATAAACTTGCATCCACAGTGTACTTCATGCTGACAGGTTTATTGTATTGGCCTTGTTGCTAAATGATGGGCATATATTTGTTAAGGGCAAACCATTCATGGAGATGAATAATAACAAACAGCAAAATAGCCATAACTTCAGATAAATTAAAGATATTTGACTGAGAATCTTAATTCTTTTACCAATTAATACAATTTTTTAGATATATTTAAGAGAATATTTTACATAAAGATAAAATTTGCTGAGTGGTAATATGTTTTTAAACAACAAAAGTCATGAAATGCATATTAAAAATACACTTATAAAAATGTTTGGCCTTGAGATAATGAATTCAAAGTAAAGTTTCTTTAACGTTTGGCAAAATATGAAAACCAAACATGGCTTACCATTCTCTTTGTTTCTTTTGCTCTGTGAATTTTGCTATTGCTATGTAAATTATTCCACTTCTGTAAAATTGAACCGATATTGTTAAAAGGAGGGCAGTGTGTCATTAAAATGTTGTACTATGTTATCTTGAGACTTTTGAATGGAAATGAATATGACTAGAGAGAGTACCACAAAATCATGTTTTGTTGGAAAGGCAAGGGGAAAAAACATGTTATATTGCTTATTGTGCCTTTGAAAGGTGGACATTACTTTTTCTTAATTTGTTATAAAATCATGTTAGCTTAAGCATATAATATATAGCATAGATGCTGTTTAATTTATTATTCTTATTTTATGTGTATGAGTGTATTGCTTGCATGCATGTAACTGCACCTGTGTTATTCAGTCCCTATGGATGTCAGAAGAGGGCGTCAGATTCCCTGGAACTGGAGTTAAGACAGTGTTAGCTGCCATGTGGGTGCTGGGAATCCAACCCAGGTTCTCTGAAAGAGTAACCAGTGCTCTTAACTGCTGAGCCATCTCTCCAGCCCAGCTGCTGTGTTTAAAACAATGGGACCAAGATTAAATACTGAACCAACAGATAGTAATCTCTGTAAAATCTGGCAATATTTTAAAAAACACAATTCAGTTATTTTTTCAGTATTTACTGTGTTTTAGTAAAGTTATTAGATTAATTTTCAATTGAATCTTGGTGGTAATCTACATATCACTTGATCTGAATCTTACAAACTGGAATTTAAGAGAACAATGAATGTTTCTGAAGTCACTATTAGCAACATCTGGGCCAGTCAAGTGGAAGAACTAGAGACATATAAACTCCTAATTTCTAATCCCAAAATTCTAATTTGCTTCCTATTTTTGATTTTTGTTCTTCTTTTCCTGATGTAAATATATAAGTTTAAATATTTTATTGTGTATATTTTATTCTTCTGTCACACAGTGATTAAATATTGCAAATCTCTCTCAATGTGTTGTTTTTGTTGTATCACACAAATTTTGTCAAATTATATTTTAAAAATCCAGCTTCATATATTTTAAATTGTATTTTCTTGAGAATTTTTGCTTAATGTAATATTGAGAAATGTCTTCTAATTTCCCAAATTTGATATTTTTACAGAAAAAAAGGAAATTTTGCAATTGATTTCTAATTTAATTCCTTTAAGTACGGAGAATGTTTTTATTTTCAAGAATGTCGTGGCAATGGTCAGTACTACCTGAGCGTTTATGGGACACCTGGCCACAGCTTCAAAAGAGGGAATCCATCCCTGGTGATACGGGAATACCAGGGTGTCTTTGAGAGCAACCGGGCCTTTCTCTCCTCTGTTGTGCTTACCTTGAGATGCTAGGGTTCCAGAAACTCTACTACCACCAAAGCCACCTCAAGCCAGAGGCTTTCGGGTTCTGGTCTCACGATTTCAAATTGTCACAGACCCTAGAGGGTGAGCTTTACAAAGGAGTATTTTATTTTAGGGAGCTTAGGATACAGAAAGCAAAGCTCCTGTGTAGCAGGATGGGTCCCTGGGATTGGGATTCCACCTAGTCTCATTCCCCAGGAGTTAATAAGGATTTAGTGGAAGGAGATGAGCTGATCTGTCGAGTTCTCATTCCAGGTGTCCAGGTCCTGGAGGTCCTGGTCACTGTTCTCAGCATGTCTTCTAGGAACAGGGTATTACTTCAGGAAAAAGAGAGATAAGGAAAAAACCGGACCACCTACTGGCCTCCCCAGCCTCTGGTTATGGTGGATCCAGAGATATCTCTGGATTAGATAGTTCTGGAATCTCTAGCCTCAGGTAGGGGCAAGTTTACTGGCAGATCCAAGGAATTTCCAACTCTCAGTCAAGAGAGAAGCTGTCCATTGTTCTTTTGGGGTCTTTTTACCCTAAACTGCCTAGCCATTTTCTACCTCCTGCTATTATCATTGGCATTGGGATTTTACTCTGATAGCCTATGATTTCCAGTATTAGTAGCATCCTCCTGTTATAAGGCAAGTCCTACAATCTTTCATAATGTATATGTATATAATTCTAGAAGATTCTATAGTAGTAGGCTTCCGTATGGATATTTCTAAAGGCTTTTAGTGTTTGTTATTCCTCCTCAACTTCCTCCTGTGCTCTACCCTTCCACTCACCACCTTAAATAATACTTTGTACTCTGTTGTTCCCTTTCTCCCCTCTATAGCACTGCATTTTATATCCTCTTCCATGCTGAAAGCATTATATACATGTTCTGTATAACAAAGAGGGGGAAATCAAACTGGTACTGACTTAAAAGCTTCATCTCTACTGACTAGCTTTCATAGTGCTGGAAAGTGCTATGCATGCAACAGGAAGGAAAAAATTAATCATTAACCTCACCCAGCTGTGACTCCTGAGTGCTTCAACAGCAACTGTCCAGGCAGGATAGGACCTCTGGTACAAGAGTGACGTGAATATTATGTGAGTAACCAATCACTTACTAATTGGATTTAAGTTCTGCTCCATAACATGGGTCTCATAACTGAGAATGATAAGATTAGGAACTTTCTTCATTGAAAAATGAGATGCTTAAGATGGGAATCCTGTCCAAGGACCCACACTCTGCAGATTCTTACTCTTACACTTTGGCTTTTTGTTACCTTTGTGTTCCTGGCCCTCGGTTGCATGAGAGAGCTTCATTGATGAGAACTGAGAGATACAGTAGTATGCTCTAACCTCTTGTTCTATGTTCTGTGAGCCTTAGGTATATAGAAGTCACTTTGGTAGATGTGCCACTTAGACTTGGGCAATTCACAGACAATGTCTGTGTGTGACCAGCTATGGAACTCTGTAATAGTCTCTGTCTGTTGCAAAGAATGTGTTAGTTCAAAATCCTACTGAAAAATTACACATACAATGTCTCTACTTGTGTCCATGTGTATAGCTGAGGCTGTATAACAAGAAAGAGTGCCAGACAGGAGAAACCTCCCTTCAAGTTGTTGGTGATATCTGACTATGAATATAAGGATCCATATTTTGCACTTAATAAGAAATTACATTTGTCTAGAGTTGTGACAGTCTTGGAGTTTTCTCTGAGATCTATGATCTCTCCATTCATGTATATTTGGCTATGTTTACAGTACCACACATGAGCTTCCTCCCACATGAGTGTCATTTAAATCCAATTATACAGCTATTGATTACCCCTGAGATAAAAGAGCCACTACAACACCAATGTTGTTTTCTGTACCAGTCATTGATATGGTTACTAAGCCTTGAAGCTGGAGTTGGACTATCAATTAATGTTCTTCTTTATCAATTTGCATAGTGTTCTCCAAAGCTATGAGAGCTATATTAAGGACTCAGGGACCATTGGGGAAGAGGGAGTAGAAAGATTGTAAGAGCCAGGGAGGAGGTACATGACTACCTGCAAATAGATTCTTAAAAGCTCCTGGAACCTTGCTCATATAAACCTACAGCAATGGCGTCAGCATGCATAATACTTTGCAAACTCAAGATGACAAACACCCAGCAAAGAGCTGTGGAAGAGAGCATCAGGCTCCAATTTTAGTCAAAGAATTATTGATAGCTGATTACTGTTGGGTCTGAAAGAGCTCATCTTTTTAAAGGGAGGGACTCTAGATAGGCTGACTAGACCTCAGTTATGAACTTGCAAAGAGGAACACCTAACTTGACATCATAGGTCTTAACACAAATTACAGAATGTATGAATTTTAGTAGGAGGAGACAATGGTAAGGTATCAATGATGAATGGGGTATAAAGATGATTAAGATTAAGATGTTTTGTATGAAAAACAAAAACAAAATAAAAAATTAACAAAAAAGAAAAAGATAAAATCAGTCCAAACAATAAAAAGAAGAAAGATGAAATGCTCTTAAAATCTTTCAGCCTCCTCTTCTGCAAA
This sequence comes from Nannospalax galili, assembly GCF_000622305.1. NCBI lineage: Eukaryota > Metazoa > Chordata > Mammalia > Rodentia > Spalacidae > Nannospalax > Nannospalax galili. The sequence continues at coordinate 1,899,650 of NW_008349989.1, forward strand.
AAGATTGTAAGAGACAAGATGGGTGACCACAAGGAAACAGTCTTCAAGATAGCTGATATGTTGCTCATAGGAACTCAGAACAATGGTAACAGCTGCAGAAGTCCTGTGCAAGTTTAAACCAGACAAAATCCCAGCATAGACATGAGGAAGTGGATAAGAAATCCCAACCCAACCTAAAGAACTTTTGGTAATTGATGACTGATGAGAAGGGGGAAAGACAGTAACAGGGATGGGACTCTTAATGGGTCCAGTGGAAGAACCCACTCTGAAGGACATATGGAGACATGAATCAGACCCTATGGGCTGTAATACATATAGATGAGTACATTATATTGGGTGGGGGAAGTGGGTGGAAGTATGGAAAGAGGATGGGATCTAAATACCATCTAACAATATACACAAATTCAACAAAAAGAAGAAAAACTGAGAGGTGCTGAAGCTTCTTTTATCACTAATAAAATGAAAATTTATCTTTGGAATATGCCATTTTTAGATAGTAATACTATTCTGTTTTGCTGCTTTACTTTTTACCAGAAAGCACTCATTTACTATTTTTCCATTTTCGCTATATACTTCCAGCTATAAGTCTCTTCTTATCAGTCTAGATTGGATCTTCCCCGATTGTCACTGTACCAGAAGAAAGAATAATGAGACCCATGTGCATAAAAATAGTTATGAGTAGAACACATTGCCGTAAGTGATTTAAGCCAGAACAGTAAGTACAACATGTTCTCAGTTGTATCTGGATGTTCAGAAAATAATAGCTTGAGAAGCTGATCAGCCCCCATATATCACAGTGTGAAATTCAGCCTGATCTACTGTTATTGACAGTGAAAGTGCCAACTGCCTGGAGGATGGGATGCATTCCCCACCTAGTCTCTGGACAACACCATGACTTTCTCCTGAAGGATCTGTTCCACTTCAGCTCTGCCACCCAGCCTGTAATCAAACCCTTGACCATCTCACTGGAAGAACCCATCCTAGAGAAGGATTCAGCAGCTTGCTTTCAGCCCTCAGCTCCTCACCTCCCATCCAGCAGTTTGACAATTGCTTCAGAAATGTGTTGTTTCTTATGGTCACTGTTTTGTGACCTAGCCATCCTAGCACAGGATGGCCTTGAACTATGATCATCCTCTCTTTATCTCCCAAGAGCTGAGATTATACGTCTGTGCCTTACCTGCTTTAAAAGTCATTTTGATGTGAAAAAAAAATGCTTGAATATAGAATAGCAACTATTAGACACTCAGCAAAGAAATGATTAAAATGGGTGTTGGTTAGAATCAGTACAGTCTGTGGATGTTTTTGAAAAAATATCACAGAGAGCCTCAACATTAAGTACAATGAATTCAACAACCGTTTCCTTGAATTATTCTACTCTCTGAGTATATTCCTTTAATCACTTCATGAAGACATTATTCTTTTATTGCACTTTTACAGTTTTCTTTCAAACTATTTTGATGGCATTTAGATCCACTCCCTTCTCACCACCTCTCCCTACCAACCCCTGCCGAATTTAATGAACTATAGAGTATTTTTTGTCTCCCTTTGTGTTTTAGTGCAGATCCATTCACTGAGCCACCAAGAGCCTCAACCTTACAAGAGGCTGTCTCTCCCCCTCAATTGCCATTAGTTGCTAAAAGTTCCTTAAATTGCATTGGAATTTCTTTCCCACTTCTCCATGTCTAGGCTGGGATTTTGTCCAATTTGAGCCTGTATAAGACTTCTAAATGCTGCCACCATTGCTGTGAGTTCATATGAGTAAATAATCAGCTCTCTGGAAGACTGTTTCCTTCTGGTCATCCACCCACTCTGGCATTCACAGTCATTCTGTATCCTCTCCTGCAATGATCCCTAAGCCTTAGGAAGCAGAGGTTTGAAATAGCTATTCTATTTAGGGATAAGTATTCTGTGGCCTCTAGTTCTCTATACGTGGCTAATTGGAGGCCTCTGTGTTAATCACCATCTGCTGCATAATGAAATGTCTCTGGTGAGAGTTAAACCATGCAGTCATCCTAACTGTAGAATTTGCATTGAAGATATGTCACTTAGGGTTAAAATTCTCACAGACATTTATTCTCTACATTTGACCAATTCTGGAATTCTGTAATAGCTCCAATCTGTTGCAAAGAGATTATTTGAAGGGTGAGAGGTACAATTGTCTGCAAATATGAGGATGCATAAAGTAAGAAGTTACATTGACCTTGGCATATGATGAAAATAGGTTTATCTCTGGGATCTGTGACCTCTCCAGCCATGAGTATTTGACTATGTTTACAGTACTGCACATGAGTTCCTTCCCTTCCATTGGGAGGGCCTTAATTCCAATTAGACAGCTTTTGATGACCTCCCAAGATTAAAGTGCCACTACTGCACCAATAGCAATAATTTACAGGGCCAGTCAATTGCTGTTTATTAGGCTTCAGAGCTGTATAAGATTATTGATTGGTTTTCTACTTTTAGCAGCCTGTATAGTATCCTCTATGTGCAGGTATGAGATTGTCAAAAAATTAATAAAAGTTTAAAAAGAAAAAAAATTTAATTCAATATTAGATCAATTTATATACACATAAAATAATAATTTTCATTTGTTATTATATTGACTCCTGGTTAGGTTGTTGATGTTCAAAAATGCTTTGATATTCTGAACCAATTCCCTGACCATACTTACTACCAGAACACTTATTCTCATTTCCCTTAGCGTTTTAGAGTCTCATCTAGAAACTGAAGTTGTTCTCCAGACATTGAACTTCTGAAAAATTCATCCTTGGGCTAATAAACCTTAGTGTCTTTTCACTTTTTCAGAAACCAGATACTTTCCTCCCACCCCCCCTCAGAAAGGAACAACCTGCTTTAGTTGCTCAATTTGCTGTTAAGCAAAAAGAAAAAAAAAATGTCTATCTTTCCCACCATGATGGCACACCTCTGTAACTTCAGCAATTCGGGAAGCGGAAGGGAGAAGGTCATACATCACTGACCAGCCTGGGTAACTTATGGCAATGTTCTCTTAAAAATCAAGGCATAGGGCTCCAAAAATTAGCTCAGTGTCCAAGTGTTTGTCTCAAATGAGTTAAATCTCTTATACCACAAAAGAAAACAAAACAAAAAACTATAATTCAGCTATATCATGTTTCCTGCCAGAATATGAACTTGTGTCAATATCACATTGTATTAAGAGTCATAGCAGTTTTCTTTTGTCTGCCAGAAGCACAGCTGATTCTAGAAATTACTTATACAGAGCATTCTAGGGATTCCAGGGTGCTTTTACATTTTGTTTTACAGATCACTCTCATGGCTGAAATAGAATAGACATTCTATGCATAGTTTTTTTAGCTAGAAAACATATAAATTATTATGCATCCCTGATAATATTGTAGTAAATCATCATTTTCCCTTTTCTTTTCAAAATGTTTTGTGAGTTGACCACAGACTGAAATAAAATTATATTTCCTTCACTCTTATAGCTATACAGAAACCCAACCTGTCTTTCATTCTTGCTCTCTATCTACTTTTCTTGTAGATAATACTACTATTTGCTAGCAAAATCTTATGCTTCTTATGTTCCCAGTGTATTGCCTTTTCAGAAAATATTTAGACAATAGCATGGATTTTTTACTTATTGCCCTTTTCTATGTGCAGGATATTTTAAATGCATTTACACACAAAAAATTTTCAAGATCACTCCTGGTATCTACTAGTATAACACATGTCTTTATCACATACTTTGTTTGCAGTACCTATACAATGTAGGATCTTGTCAAACCAGTTTGGAATATTTAAAACCTGGAGGAGTGATAATGTTTTCAACATATGCTTGATTTCACAAAGTATATAACATATTTTAACAGTGAAGTCATGTAGAGAACTTTCCAAGGAAGAAAGAAAAAAATCCAAGTGACAGTAACAGAGTTTGGTTGTGAAAATACTTCAAATTCTATGCAAATTCAAACAGAAGACATGATATTATAAACATTTATAAGTAAATGTGCTTTACTTTATTAACAAGTTTCCCAGATCTGATGATATTTAATTGGAATTCACCCTGAAGCCTGTGTCAGCAATTATATACTGTTTGTCTTCTAATTCACCACTTCTTTCCAATCTCCATTATGTGACTTGGGACATTTATTGATTGCAACAATTAGCAACAAGTGAAAATGTTGAATGGTGGCACCTGTGCTTAGGTCCACTGCCAGTTTTTATAATAGCTTTAATAGTTTAAATATTAATATTAAATATTTTTAAAGAGCTATGTTTGGCTGAACATAGTAATGTGAGACCCACAGATAAGGTGGACCAAATGCTAGTATATTTCAAAGATGTATCAAGATTTATGAAAACAGTGCTTAGTCTAAGGAAAGAATTAAAAAAATATATTTTATTATTTTTACTTTATGTGTATGAGTGTTATGCTTGCATGTAGGTAAGCACACCCGTGTTATGCAATGCCCACAGAGGACAGAAGAGTCCATCAGATCCCCTGGAACTGGATTTACAGACAGTTGTTGGCTGTCATTGTGGGTGCTGGGATTCGAACCCAGCTCTTCTGCAAGAACAACCAGTGTTCTTAACCACTGAGCCATCTCTCCAGCCCCAGAAGAAAGCATTTTTACAGTAAAAATGCTGCAGAGTTTGATGAAGCACATTTTAAAAATCAAATATTGCAACAATCTGGGTTGAAATTACTTACTATTTTACCAATAAACTGAGAAAATAGAATTATTTTCCTCTTTAGACATACCCTAACATGTGTATATTTATCTGTTATTAGCCCATGAAATATTACACTACAGAATTCTAGGATCAATATGTAACCAGTCTTATATTTCTTGTGTGTCCATAAACTAGAAAATAGCAAAATCTCTTTAATATATCAAAAAGACAACTTTAAAAAGACAAGATGTTTCAGTTATACTTAGATAATATTCTTTATAATCAATAGAAAATGAATATAGATACAATTATTTAAATGCATTCCACAAGAAATCAAGGAAAACATAATAGATTAATAAATGATAACATATAAAATTATTCTTGCTTCCTAACCATATATATATGTAACTATAATGGTACAAAAACCTAAACTATATCATTGAATTATCTTTTAAATATAACATATCATTAATAAGTTTTATAGACCATTTGTTGAAGTAGCTTTCATTGAAATTGAATTTTAAAATATTTGAATAAAATGCAGAAACTGATATGTATGTAAAGTATACAGATTTTTCCCATTGCTGCTGAGTGTTTTAGCAATTTATAATGCCTGTAAAAACGCAGAAAATAGAACACTGATTTCTCTAAATTGTTTTCCTGAGGCACTAATCATCGCAATGTGCAGACAAGCCACCAAGGACCAACAAGCACTGACTGCACCAGCCCGAACCGTTTTATTGCCGTATGCATCTGCTTGTCTCATTATTTCTTCATTTCCTTGGATTTGTTGCCAAATATTTATCAGATTTCACAAAATCATCCCTAAGATTATTAATAAAACATCTACTTGTTTACTTTGACTTAACTGGAAAATCTAATGGAAAAAAAGTCGAGTCAAAGGAAAATTGATCTCATTTCTATTCAGTTTGTGCCTTTGTTACCTGATTATTAGGGAAGGGGAATTTTGATATTCGTATTTTGAAGAGAACAATGAATTAAATTACCAAAAATTATAGGCAACTTGGGTCTTTTATATTTATTAGAATCATTTGGTCTGAAATTTTGATTCAAAGTAATCTCACAGGCTCCAATGATTAGTGATACTGTGATTAGTTTTTGGCCATGCATTTCATTAAATTTTTAAAAATTATTGATATTTTAATATTTATTTTTCTATTATGTGTAATGAGTGTTTTGCTTACATATATGTATATGCATCACCTGGGTGCAGTGTTCATAGAGTTTAGAAAAGGGTGTCAGAGCCCCTGGAACTGGAGTTATAATGGTTGTGAGCAGCTATATGTATACTGGGAACAGAATCCTAGTCTTCTGCAAGAGCTGCAAGTATTCCTAACCACTGAGCAATCTCTCCAGCCTGTGCATTTTTAAGGTGCATTATTGTATATTAAAAGGAAACTTTTTCAAAACATTAGATCAAACTGACTTTTAATGACATATTGCTATACCCGTAGACTAATAAATCATTGAGCTCTCACCAGAGAAGCTACCTTATGCAGCAGATGGTGATTAACAGAGACCCACAACTGGCCAACATGCAGACAATCAGGGACTGCAAAGTACTTATCCCTGAATTGGACTCCTACATCAAACTTCTTCCTCTCATGGATCAGAGATCACTGCTGGAGAAGGGGCAAAAGGTTGTAAGAGTCAGACGTAGTGGATAACCACAGGGAAGTAGAGTTTTCCAGACAGCTGAGAAGTTACTCATATGAACTCACAGCAATGGTACACATGAATGAGTCTAACATGGAAAATATTTTCCCTCTGGATGCTGTTCTCTCTAACAGTGATTGGACATGTATATTAGCAAATTAGGAACACCATTGAAAAAGAGGTGGTTCTTCATTAATAATGCAAGCTTGTCATATCTGCAATGTCTGCCTGAGTGTCCTTTGCTTTCCTACTTGGAATTGGAGACAAAGGAGTCCCCCAAATAAAGAAATGCTACATTCCACCTTTATGTAAAAAGTCCAATGTCTCTGACCAGGAGTCTTGACTCTTCAACTAGTATGTACAAATCTGACAACCTAACATACTATCCTTCAGAGAGGTTAAATCTTAGCTCTTTCTTCAGTTCCTGATGTAAAGTCTTTATCCTTTCATGAATGATAAAATGTCCCAGTTGGGGCTAAATCTTAACATACTAAATATTAGAACTGCTGTCTCCTGTCTTTTGACATTTATGTTTTTCCCATATATTTTTAATCAGCTCATCTCTCAAACAAATTGAATTTCCACTATTCATGATAATTTTCCATAGGAAAGAGTCATGTAATTTTCTTCTTTCATTTTAAAAATAAAGCAGAATCCTATTGTAATGAGGAACTTTCAGATCACACGGTGACCATGAATGTGTTTAACTGTATGCATGAATTTTGTTAATTTCTGGAGGAATAAAACAATTGAGGAGGTTACATTTTTACTGTCATGATGTACACTTCACCTAATCCTTCCTTTTCCCTTATTGTGTATAAAAACTGATTTAAAGGGAACTGAGAGTTTAATTGTTTTCTCTGGTAGAAACTTGATGCGGAGCTTGTCACAGAAAAGCAATTATCACTATTCATAAACTAGTTCTTAGCTCTAACAGTCTGAAATAAATGCTGAGATAAATTCAATATCATTTTTGTACACACATGTGGGAGTATCGTTATTTCTGCCATAAGTATTTTATGTTGTAAAAATTTCCTTTTCTTAACCTTTTTAGAGTAAAATGCATTTCTAAATTGAATTTTTGTAATTTTTCTGCATTAGAAGTTTTTAGATCCTTTCCCCTATTCTTGCCTCACCTCATGGGTCCTTGCCTAATTTAATTAT
>NW_008349989.1:1907156-1918879 GCF_000622305.1 Nannospalax galili
ATTGAGTCTAATTTATGTCTCTAAATGTCCTTCAGTATGGGTTGTTCCCTGAAGCCTGGTTAACATACCAAGAGTCCCATGCTTGAAAGAGACTGTCTCTGTTCCTCCCAGTGACACCTAATGACTAACTGCTATATCCATAAATTAATGCATCTCTCAATTCCCACGAGAGAAGTTTCTTTGTTCAGCAGATTGTAATTAACATAGAAGTCCACAAGTGAACAATATGCAGAGAAAAAGAGGCTACAGAGTGTTTATCCCTGAATGGCACACCTATATCAAAGTTCTACCCCCCCCCACAAGGCTCAGGATTCAATGAGGAATAGGGGGTGGAAAGACTGTAAGAGCCAGAGGTGGTGGATGATCACAAGGAAACAGTTTTCTAGGCAACTCGTCAGTTACTCATAACAACTCACAGGAACGGTGACAGCATTCACGAGTCCCATGCAAGCTCAAATCAGGAAAACATTCCAGCATACATATGATAAAGTGGGTAAGAAGCTCCAATCCCACCTAAGAATTTCATCCTTAAGAACTTGTTCACTTTAGTGAAACTAAAAAACCGAGATAAAGACAGTGAATCAACTTACCGAATAGCAATGAACAGCACAAAATCTCTGAAAGCCGTATTTCTTTATCACATGAAAATACTATAAAATTAGTTTACTTAGAAGTTTCTTTAGGGAAGATGCCATCAGATTTAGATTACATTACTATAACTTCTAATGGCATCTAGTTGTCACTGTTGCTTAATACTCCATCTATAATTTGAAAATATATGCCTGGCAGGAAGACTTCATTTTAAGATCTAATGACAAGGCTACATTTTTCATGGATCTTGCTAATGTGGAAGGCATGTGTCTAAAATCTGCCCTGCATTTTTATTTTGCATTTATATATTCTGTACTAATTGTGACTAGTTTTGTCAAATTGTATTAAGGAACAGATCTATTTCTAGCTAGTGGTTTACTAATGACTTATATGTATGACTTAGAATGATTCCCTAAAATGTCTAGAATAGCTCTGTATAACCAATCCTTTCCTACAATCAAGAAATTATTCATTGAAGGTATATAAATTATATAAGCTACTCATGCTTCAAAGACATATTAATCTTCAAGGTTTCAGTAATTTTCATCATTTTAAACTAGCACTCTACAACAGGAATCTGTGAACTGTAACTCTAAATGCCAGAGCATTCCCTGAAGTTATCACTCTAGCTTAGGTTATCCTGACACTCTTTCAGGTCAACTACACTGTGCTAGACCTAGATAGAGCTTTCACTATGGCAGAACTTACCACTTCTAAGAAAGATGTAAAAAGTAATTCTATTGATTTTATTTCTAGCTTTCAAAACAAAGACAGCAAAAAGGTCTCCAAATGTCTCTGTAGGCTTTGAGGGAACAGTGTTATATGTAATTGAGGTACATACCCTGGGAGGAAAATTTTTCTTGTTTTCCCTTTTTCATTTGTTCATTTTTATTTTCTCTTATTTTTTTCTGATATTTACACTGTTTAATTGTAAATAAATGATGTTAATGAACAGGATTCCAGATAAATGTAACTTTGCTAGATAAAACATGAAGATATTATGAACATTTTCCTACTTGTTATGTTTAGTAAGACCTCTGTGATATAAAAGTTTTCTCAATTTAGAATTGCAATAGATTGTTGTCTAGTTTGCATTAAATGATAGAAATGATGTTGTGAAACATCATAATTAATTGCATAGTTTATTCTATACCAAAGGATTTTGAGAAGAAGCAGATAATGCACTTTTGTCTGAGTAATTCTCTGGTTTTCTCCCATTTGCCAAACAGCAAGATATAAATGCATCAATTTATAGCTATGTCTTTCCTACCTTTCTTAAAATGACAGACATAAGTTAATAATCATCAAAATCTATCATCTCTTTATTATCTATCTACCATCTATCATGTGTGTGTCAGTTATTCCAAATGTAGCCTTCTAACTACCAGATTCAAACATTTAGAAATTTTTATAAACACAAATGCAGGGCCATTATCGCTCATCTATCTATTAATAAATATTTATATTATATATTGTACATAATATGTACATATGTACACATACTATTTTCCATATGCATAGGATGTTATGTAATTGGCTCATATTCTCAAATTAAGTACTCACATATGCATGATAATAAACTTTTATATGTTTACATCTTTCCGACTGTGCTCAATAGTCAAATAATAAGGGTGATGCATAGGACTAAAGTGCACAAAGGAAACAACTTTTAATTTTTTTCTCCAGGACTAAATGTGGATGTCTAATGCAATGTAGCTAATTTACATGTGTGATAAATCTTACTGACTAGAAGCTTCATTCGGACTGTTAAATCCATAAAACAATTCATATGTAAGACTTTTATAAAAGAAGCAAAATATTAATGATTACGAATAATAAAAAGGCAAAAAAGTCAAGAACAGCTGCAGTTTCTTTACTGATACATAATGGCTAAGCTTCTTGCAGCTCTCATACCTCAGTGATAGATGTGTGTGGACATCTTTCTCTTTTCCTTATTGTACAATCCTAGACACCAGGTGGGGGACTCTGTCATCTCTGTGTCCAGTGTTTGGGTATGTGCAATTTTCACTTAAGTCTTGGAAGTTTAGCCCATTTTAATCAAAATCAATGGTACTCAGATGGCTATGTTCAACTCTACATTAGAGAAATGGATATTACCACAAGGCCTACTGACTGTCCATTTTATTAGCCCTCTAAGTGATAATGATAAACATTAAAATAAAGAAGAGCTCTTCTTAACTACTTATCATAATTTGATGTTCCTGCCCAGAAAGTGACTTAAAACAGTAAGTGACTACATTATAGACACTAAAACTACAGAGGAAATCTCTTCTGTTTTGGGAAATATTTCAAGAACCCATTTCTTCATTTATTAATTTGAACTTATGATGCCATCATGAAGTTGACATTTTTTTAAATTACAGGTATTAAGTTCCCTATACTTTAATTGAAGTAATGACTTCTGTTTTTATATTCCAACAACAATAAGAACATACTATTTTTCATAAAAATTTAATATAGTAAAAATATTAAAATACTTAGGCCATGAATATAGCAGATAGTTAATAGGGAAATCCTAGTCATTATTCACATTTTTTGAAACTTTAAATTCCTAAGGCCTAAATTCTCAGAAGACTGAATAAAAAAATACTGAAAAAGAGGCTTGGGGGGTGGTAGAAGTAATAGATAATTTTCACTTAATGGTAAATGCTGTAGAGGTCAGAAGAGGGATTCGGATTCCCCTGGAAATGGAGTTAAGGATGGTTTGTAGCTGCCTTGTGGGTGCTGGGAATCGAACCCCGATCCTCAGCAAGAGCAGTCAGTGCTCTTAACTGCTGAGCCGACTCTCCAGCCCCTTATTTCTTCTTTATATTACTTTTTCTTCATCAATTTGATTGGGGTATGATTGTTAAATTTCCTGGGTACACTGATATGCCTAGAGTTACTCCAGGAAAATACAGTGTCCCGTATCTGACTCTTCTGTATATAAATATCATTAGGACAGGTCTTGTACAATTTCACTTAGAATAAACTATTCTATCTTAAAGGGAAACTCAGTAGGATATTGGTTGTTCTGAGGGAATTTCAAAAATGCCATCCTATAAGGAAGCACTTTAAGCTCCAAAAGCTAAACAATTCAAAGGCTTCAGAAAATCCCTGAAACTGACAAAATACAACAACCCTCCCCAAGTGTATGTAGCAGTAAGAACTCCTGAGATACATTCTAAGACATGCAGAGCTACTGGAAGAGATTCAGGCATCCAGGCTTACTGGAAGAGAAAGGTCTCCAGAACTGCTTATAAGAAACAGACCAGCCTTGCTGCCTGGAAGTGTCTCAACCAACGGAGCTGCTGGAAAAAGACACACTCCAATTTGTTGAGCTATCTTCAAGCTTTACTGTGCATTTCCACAATAAAGTCTTTGCTTCACCAAGTTGAACTTTGGATGTGTTCTTACTTAAGCCTCTCACTTGTTCCTTGTCTGGAGAGAGTAGATGTTTGTTCATGTCTACCCCAGAATAGTTTAACACTGCACCAGGTTTTCTTGGGCTAGCTGGTATTTTACATCTGTCCATTGAAATGTGAGCAAGTAAAGTGAAAGAAAAAAAATAATGAAACATTAGGGTTATATCTCATATAGATTCTCAGAGATATCACAAAGACTCCATAAAGATAGGATAAGCAACAGAGAAATGGGAGATCAATTTAATTATGCTAGAAATAGGCTGGCATTAAAAGAAAATAATCCATAAGTCTGTAAGTAAATGACCTGCACTGAAGTACCCCTTGAAAGTATGTTTTGGTGCCATTTTGAAGATATATGTGGGGATATGCTCCTGTTCATTTCTTTTACTGAACTTCTCTAATTTAATTTTTTTTCCTAATTTACCCAGAGATTCTCTCACCTGATAATATCCAACATTCCTAATTAAATATTTTTCTTGGTAAAATTCAAGGCAAAAATGAAATACACGTTACTGCATTCCTTAAATAAAGGATTTGAATTATTTTAATTTGTTTTTGTTCACATCTTAAACAAGAAAAGAAATCACTTTTGAGCTACACAGAAGAGATACAATTTACTCCATCATTAAACAACTGATAACAGGTATGGACTCCCAGGTACTCTGTAGGACACTGTTCACAAGTTCAGTGACTACTTGGGCTAGAAACTGAGAAAAAGGCCAATATGGACAACTTAGTTACATCAAAAAAATTTAAAGGCGAGCTAGACATATATTAATCACTCAGTAATTCAGTGTTTCATTCCTTCTCTGTTATGCATGAGTAGCTATGTTTGATCCTCAGTATAACAAGAAACAACAACAATAATAAAATCAAAAAAACAAGTTTAGTCAAAAAAAAACTAAACAATTGGGCATGGTGTGATTTTAATTTAAAGTACTTTCTCACCTGTAAGTTAACACATGGCCACACAAAAATAGTAGATACGATCAGAACAGAAAGTCCCCATGGTATATCATAGTAAAAACACTAAATGTACAGAATAAAGATAGGGTACTGAGAAAAACAACAAGTTACATATAAAGCAAAACTCATCAGAATTAGAGCTGACTTTTCAATGCAAACTATGAAAGTCAGAAGAGCCTGAAAAAAGTTTTCCCAGTTCTAAGCAGCCACGGATGCCAACCTAAATAGTTTATACAGCAAAACTATCTATCAAGTTTGAAGGGAATAGAAAATTTTCCATGACACAAATAGGCTGAGAGAATTAATGCCTTCCAAACCAGCACTACAGATAATACTTGAAGCAATACAAAGGACCAAGGAAAGGAATGAGTATGTCCAAGAGGCTACAGAAAAAAAATAAATTTATAACAACAGAAACACAAAATAGGGCAATAAACACAAATTAAAATGACAGTATAAAATACACACCTTTCAACAATAACACTAAACATCAGAGACCTCAACTCCCCTGTCAAAAGACACAGGCTGGTGCAATGGATCAAGAAAGAAAACCCATCTTTTTGTTGTCTTCAAGAAACTCATCTCACCTTCAAGGACAGACACTACCTTAGGGTGAAAGGATGGAAAAAAATATTCGAAGCAAATGGCCCTAAGAAGCAAGCAGGTGTCTCAATTTTAATAACTGACAAATAGATATCAAATTAAAACATCTTAGTTTATTTCTTCATTGCTGTGACAAAACACTCTGACCACTACCAACTTGGGGAGGAAAGGGTTTATTCAGATTACATCTCCCAGGTCGCAGTTCATCAGGGAGTCCAAGGTAGGAAATCAGGGCAGGAACCTGGAGGCAGGAGCTGGAGCACAGGCCATGGAGGAACGCTGCTTACTGGCTTGATCTCCTGACCCCTGCTCAGCCTGCTTTCTTATGCAACAGCCCACAATGGGCTGGTCCCTCCCACATCACTCATCAAGAAGATGCCCCTCAGACATGGCCACAGGCCAGTCCAATAGAGACGATTCCCCAATTGAGGCTCCCTCAACCTAGGTGTGTCAAGTTGACACTAAAGCTATCCAGCACAAAACTCATCAGAAGAGATAAGACAGTTATTTCATTCTGATTAAAGGAACAATTGACCAAGTATATATTACAATCATGAACATATATGCACCAAACTCTGGAGCACTCAATTACATAAAATCAGTAGTCCAGAACTATAAAATAGAGATTGACACCAACTCAATGATAGTGAGAGTTTTCAATACCCCACTGTCTTCAATAGAAAAGTGAACTGGACAAAGAATAAACAGAGAGACACTTGAATTAAATGACATACTACATGAAATGGCACTAACAGATATATACAGAATATTCCACCCAACCACAAAGGAATCACTCTCTACCCAGCAACTCATGCAAGTTATTCTAAAATTGACCATATTCTGGGGCATGAAACAAATCTTAAAAAAATAGAAAAAATTGAAATAATTACATTCCTTCTATAAGACCACAGTGCAATAAATCTTATAATCACCAGTCAAAGAAGCTCTAGTAAATATACAAACTCATGGAGATTAAATAACAAAGTCCTGAATCATAAATGGGTGAAAGAATATTAAGAAAGAAATAAAAGCATTTCTAGAACAAAAGGAAAATGAAAACCCAACATAAGAAAAATTCTGAGACACTCTAAAAGCAGTCATAAGAAGGAAGTTTATAGCTCTTAGTGCCTATATTAAAAAATTAGAAAAAGCATATGTAAATGACTTGACAATACAACTCAAGTCTTTGAAAAGGCAAGAACAAACAAATCCAAATCTAGCAGACAAGAAGAAATAACAAAACTCAGAGCAGAAATTAATGAAATAGAAACAAAGAAAACAATACAAAAAAAATCAATGAATTTAAGAGCTGGTTCTTTGAAAGCTTAAAGAAGATAGACCCTGAGCCCACTTCATCAAAAGAATGACAGAGCAAATCCAAATCAACAAAATCAGAGACAAAAGGGGAAACACCACAACAGACACACAAACACACACACACACACACACACACACACACAAAATCCAAAAAACTATAAGGGAATACTTTAAAAATATATATTCCATTAAATTTGAAAGCCTAAAAGAAATGGATGAATTTATAAAAGCATGGCCACCATCAATGTTAACCCAAAGGACATCGACAGCCTAAACAGACCCATAGCAAATAAGGTAATTGAAACAGTAATACAGAACCTCCCAACTAAAAAGAACCCAGACCGAGATGGAGTCACAGCAGAATTCTACCAGACAGTCAAAGAAAATCTACAGCCAATACTGCTTAAATTAATAAAAAATATAGAACGAGAGGGAGAATTCCCAAACTCCTTCTATGAAACCAGCATCACTCTAATCGAAAGGTGAAGATACAACAAAAAAAGAAAATTATAGACCCATATCCTTAATGAACATAGATGCAAAGACACTCAGCAAAATACTTGCAGACCACATACAGGTACACATCAAAAAGATCATTCACCATCATCAAGTAGGCTTTATTCCAGAGATGCAGGGATGGTTCAACATATGTAAGTCTTACAAAAATTAGTTTTTCTATATATCAGTAATAAGCAACCAGAAAAAGCATTTGAGGAAACCCTCCCATTCTCAATAGCCTCAAAAAATATTAAGGAATAAACCTAACCAAAGACATTAAAGATCTCTACAATGAAAAGTTCAAAACTCTGAAGAAAGAGATAAAGGAAGACAATAGGAAATGGAAAGACCTACCATGCTCATTGTAGCCGGAAGGCCTCCAAAATGGCACGGACCCAGAGCCTTGGTATTCAGTGAGAATTTGCTTCACTTCTTGGTCCACAAATGGCCCGCCAAAAGGAGCCCACACCTCCATACCCTGCTCGCAAGCCCAGTGACTGCTGACAGACTGTGTGGCGTGGACCAATCAGAAAACGATACACTGACTAAAGGGATTTGGGAGCGGAGAAAAGGGAAATATAAGGCTTGCCCCCTCATGCATTATATGAGCCTGCAGCACTTCACCTAGTGCTTGCTTCTACCCGACTCCCAGGGTTTGCGTGTCATGACTCCGTGCCTCTTGCCTGCTCTAATCAGCAGGGGACCCAATCCAGGTTAAGGTCTTCACAGCTGGCCTGAGGAGAACCTGCAACACCTGGTTCCCGAACAGGGACTTCTGCCCACAGTGTTGGTGACACCCAGAACCTCGGTTCGTTCAGTAAGTAGGCTGCTGGATTTGTCTGTTTCTTCAGCTGCTCAAGGGTAAATAAGTAGCCCCCTCCTCTGTCCCCTCCACCCTGTCTGTTGTCTTTATTGTTGGACTAGTTTTTTAGATTAGGGAGGCACACTCTGCCACGTGGTCCCGAAGCCCACATTGGCACCTCCCCCCTCTTGGCTCATCCCAGTGAGTTCACATAAGGGCTGATCCACCCCAAACTCAGAGCCCAGGCTTCAGGTTGCCCTGCTGCCTGTCCCAGAGACACCTTGTGAGCATATGGCTGGAGGTGTCACAGCCTCCAAAAGTCCTTCACTGAGCACAAGACATTTGGATCCGATACACCTTTACATGTTGTGGCGGTTTACATCTGAGTGGCTCACAGTGCTTCTTTGTTTCCTTACATGGATGCAGGTCCTCTTCCTGGCCCAATAATGGGAGGTCGGGTCAGGGATCATTCCCCCGGCATCATTCGTACCAATCCTCCTAGCCATCATTGCTAGCCTTAAATCCTCCTCTCCTGAGGAAGTCATCTCGGCCCAAAACAAACATTGCTGGGAGCAATCTGGTGTAGATCTGGCTATTACCTCAACCCCGGACCTCCCGGACCCAGAGGTGGATGCAGCCTCTGTGCCCACTTTCAATAAGGAAGGTGATCCTTTGCCTATATCTCAGGATACTCTCCTAGAGCTACCATGCCCAGAAATTCCCCCGCCCCATTATCCGTGGAAGGAGTTACTCTCTCCCCTCCCCAGTAACCATCTTGCCTCTTCCCCTGCTAACGTACCCCTCCTTCCTAGACAGCCCTCCTTAAAGCCTCACCTGCCTTTGTCTGCATTTCTGGTTAATGTTGGCACCAATGTGGCACATCATTCATGGCTGACTACCCTACTTGCTGACCTCGTTCTTATCCTCAAGGCAGCTAGCTGAGCAATTGGCCCTGACTCCCCATATTTTGAATAGGTTCTTCACCAGTGGTCCTTACATTTACAAACCCACTATGATTGGTATAGCTTACTAAAGGCAGCCTTAGACCCCTCAGTCTTTCTAAACTCACGCACAGCCTATGCCGATCAGGCTGAAAACCAGGCATGCCTAAATCTCCAATATGGCCTCAACATTATGTTGGACATGCTCATGGAATGTGGGCAATATACTGACCCCATCTCCCAGTCTACTATTGGCCTCCATGCCTATTTTCAACAAGTTTCTGACTTGGCCTTTAAGGCCCTTAAATGTTGCTTTCCCCGTGACCCACAAGTCTTTTTCCATAATTTGATTCAACAGTCAGGGGAGTCCATCTCGGACTTCATTACCTGTGTCACCGAGGCAATATAATGGAGGGTGGAGTCTGGACCCACCTGAGATGTTCTTATCAAACAGTTAACTTGGGAGGGACTAAATATCCCTACTCATAATGCTATCGTACCTGTCTGTAATGATAACATTCACAAATGGGTACTCGCTACTAGATACTTAGACCCTAGGGCAGGCCCTATTGAAGCTTTGACCCTCCTTGGAGACTCCTTTGTTGCAAGGAAAACCCTCCCACTTTGGTGCATGGGAAGGCTGTTGGAACTGTGGATAGCTTGGCCACTTTCGTAGCCACTGCCTAAGAGGTACAGCCAGCCCCAAGACTCGCTGCCCCAAGTGCAAAAGAGGGTTCCACTGGGCTAAAGACTGTAGGTTACAGCCTCAACCAGACTCCACCCAGGGTGCCCCTCAGCCCTGCCCACAAGAGGGGAAATGAGACAGATATTATGGACTTTCCCAATCCTCAACCACTCCCCACTAATGACCGTTCATAGATGGAACTGCCATAAAGGGCCTAGTAGATACAGGGGCTGATGTCATCATTATATCAGAAACTGAATCCCTTAAATTCCCTCATTGGAAATACCGGCCAGGCCCACCAATAAAAGGAGTTGGCGGAAAACAAGATACCAAGCTGGACACACGTCCAGTATATTGGAAGGACTTGGATGGGAACCAGGGCACAGTTACCCCCATAGTAGTAGAAGTTCCCCATAACTTATGGGGCCAAGACATCCTAGAGGACATGGGCATGGTCCTTACCACGGATGACCACACCTTTTATGATGATATCATGCTCCACGATAACTTGGGACTCTCAGGGAAAAGACAACACCTTGCCCAGCACCCCCAATGTTAATGGCCACTGCCTGCCCGGAATCGACTCCAATCGTGGCCCCCGAGCCTATCTCCATCACCTGGCTCTCTAATGATGCCATTTGTGTGGACCAGTGGCCTATAATAGAACCTAAATTATCTGCCCTCAAAAATTTGGCAGCTGAACAATTGAGGATTGGCCACATTGAGCACTCTCTCAGTAAACATAATACCCCAATATTTGTTATTAAAATGAAGTCAGGGAAATACAGACTCCTCCAAGATCTTAGAGCAGTCAATGCCCAGATGGAAAAGATAGGCTCCCTACAAGTAGGCTTACTACACCCTACAGCTAGCCCCCCATCCCATCATATTGTAGTAGAGTAATTAAACTGCTTAACCTTTCCATCTTGCAAAAAAACTATATATACCTTGACTGAGCTCCAAGAACTCTGTGGGATTATAAACTGGATCAAACAATTTATACCAGTCCCTGACTAAGAAGTCTAGTCCTTGTTCTCCCTGCTGGAAGGCCATAATTCACCAAATTCAAGGATCCCTCTCACCCAGTCAGCTAAGGATCTTCTTAATAAGATAGATCATATACTGTGGTCTGTGTCACTCCAACGTCATGACCCAGCAGAATCATTACTGACCTTGATCCTCTGGACTAAAAACGGTGTCTTGGGGGCACTATGGTAGCAAGACCCCCTGGTGTGGATCCACCTGGCTACCTCGGGCCTAACTAGGCTTAGCTCTAAGTATGATATTGCCTTCAAGTTAGCAGTTAAGGCCTGACAAACAACCAGGCACATATTTGGAAAGGAACCTGAAAAAATTATACTGCCCTTTCCTCTTAAGCATTCCCAAACATTATGGGCAGACTCTCTGGCTTTCCAACTAATGATGTCCAGGTTCATGAGGGAGTTGGATAACCACACACCCCCAGATAAGCGACTGGCCAGCCTGGCCTGTAAGGAAATCACCACTCAGCCACACACTTCCCCTGCAAAAACCCCCTACCTTTAGCCATCCTAGCCTTCTCACATGCCAATAAGCCCCGCTATGGTGCTGTCATTCAGCACATGGGAAAGAATGACACCTGTTATGTACAAGCCAATCCCGGCTCTGTCCAGTTGGGGGAGCTCCTGGCATTGTTAAAAATCTTCCAAGTCTGCCAGACTGAGCAGCTGAATATATTCTCCAACAGCCAGTATGCGGTTCAGGCCCTCAGATGTCTTCCCTTTGCTCGGGTAAAAGGCCACAAGGATCCCATCACTAGAACAATGAGAGCTTTCCAGATTATCTTAGATAACAGACAATGGCCCTTGCACCTCTCCGGCATAAGGTCACACACCAAGCTCCCCAGGCTCTTGGCA
>NW_008349989.1:1918988-1920934 GCF_000622305.1 Nannospalax galili
AGATTCCTTTACTAGAACAAGCCAGAGCCTTACACCAACAATTTCACCTTTCTCCTCGCAGTCTGCACAGCCTTCTACCTGACCTACCCATCTCTCAATGCAAACATATGAGCAGATCTTGTGTTACATGTGCACCCCTTGCTCCCTTAGGCCCCCTCAATCGATACGGCATTAACCCGCATGGTCTCCTACCCAATGCCCTCTGGCAAATGGATGTCACCCATTATAACTCCTTTGGTAATCTTAAGTGTGTCCACGTCATCATTGACACCTACTTCTCCTTTCTTTTCACCATCACTCAAACTGGTGAAAAGGCCTCACACGCCATTAAGGTGGTCAAATCAGCAATGCTGGTAATGGGAGTGCCATGGACCCTAAAAACTGATAATGGGCCAGCTTACAGCTCTCTACAATTCTAATCATTCCTGTCAACATGGAAAAGTAGCTACTCCCTTGGCATGCCCTATAGTCCACAGGGACAGGCCATTGTGGAGAGGGCAAATAGGACCCTCAAAGAATAAACAAACATTACAAATATTTGCTACCCCTGAGTCTAAAAGGGACCCACCCACACCTGGCTCTAATTGAAGCTCTATTTAGCATTAATTTCCTGTCCTTCGATGAAAATGGGTTGAGTCTGGCCTACAAACACTGAGATACCATACCTAGGCCTACACCCGGCCACTAGTAAGATGGAAGGACCCCATAACATGTCAATGGCAGTGGCCCACCCCCTTGTTAACAAGAGGGCAAGGCTATGCTTGTGTGTTTCCTCAGACAGAAACAAAGCCAGTATGTGTTACAGCAAGAGATGTGAGAAAAGCAACCGACCAATGGGACCCCCAAGACCCAGAGACCTCATTGCTATCTGGATAATTGGTTTGTTCTTCCCCACTCCGGCCATGGCCCATGATCTCTGGGCCTTGTTCCTTCCCCGCCTATACTCTTGCCCTTACTGTTTCATTTCCCAGGCTACCCCACCCTCTATTAAGCTAATTCTACACTTGGCCTCCCCACAATGGACCCAGTTACTTCCTGGGAATCACTCGATGGCTCTTGGCTCCTAAATAACTCTCTATGCTTCACTACCAACAATGCATCCTCATGCATTGGGCTGTTCAACCTGACTGTCCAATGTTATGCCGGTAGTGCCTCCTCGGGTTATATGCTTAAACTCCAGGGCCTATCCCCAACTTCAACAACACCGATGTAACTTTGGTCCTTGCTGCACTGGGGACAATAATAACAGGGGAGGTGGAGGGGACAGCCACCCCTCTGCCCCCATTTTGCCCTGCCATTCTATGCCCACTGCTCCCCAACTGCCCATGCACATGCTCCCTTGCACCCTTTTTCCTCGCGCTCCCTATACCATGGCAGAGATGCCACCCTAAGCCCAACCATGCCATCCCTCCCTTTTGCCACTTCAGCTGCTCCCCCTCTAATCACCCCCTAGGATCTTGGAGACAACCGACCCCCACCTATCCCTGCAGCATTAAGATCTCCCATACCAACCATGAATCAATACTCAGTAACTGGGACCTCTGTGGTCCGCACACCTGCATGGACATGAGGCCGTTACTGGCACAGCAGGGCCTTCAGCTTTCCAATGGCACACTAACACCAATCCCTCTACTTGTGCCAAAAACAAAATCCTTACATCCATTGATCACCCGACATCCTGGCCCTATACCCCCATTTGCATGTGGCCCCCATTTGCCTTATTGCTAGCCAATGTTACCTCCGACCCTCAAGGACAACTCAACTTCTCTGACACCAATACCACTTGTGTACTGGGGCCTGCTGGAACCATCCAGCTCACATAGTTCTCTTTATGCATGAACCCATGGCCCTTTGAGTTCCAGTCACCAATGCAACCCACTTCCATGCTGTCACCCTTATAGAGCGGACAGCCTTGTCACAAGCCCCCCACTTAAAATGGGATTTCG
>NW_008349989.1:1921225-1939472 GCF_000622305.1 Nannospalax galili
CTAAATTATACATGCACCCCCACGCTGGACATCAATTCAGGGTTCTTAGAGAAAATCTGGTCTAATCTAAAAACACTGTTTGACCCATCTTGGATCGTCACTTACCTACTTATGACAGGCATAATTATTCTTCTCTTTCTACTTCTTAAGTGCCTTGTTCTTCATTCCCGCAGTCAGGAAAAGTTCAATCACTTGGTGTATCAGGCCCTCAGAGCAATACACGAAGATGATTTTAACCCACCCTATGCTTCCCAATAGACTTGGCTTGCACAAACGTCCGAGGCCTATCTTGGATCGTCACTTACCTACTTATGACAGGCATAATTATTCTTCTCTTTCTACTTCTTAAGTGCCTTGTTCTTCATTCCCGCAGTCAGGAAAAGTTCAATCACTTGGTGTATCAGGCCCTCAGAGCAATACACGAAGATGATTTTAACCCACCCTATGCTTCCCAATAGACTTGGCTTGCACAAACGTCCGAGGCCTCCTACAGATAATTCCCCACCTCGACTGATCCCTGGGGATGATACCCCTTGGAGGGCTAGTATTCAATGATGGGTAAGATCCTGTTGGAGTGAATCAACCTAAGCCAGGACATGGACATGTACGCCCATGCTCCAATGATGGGTAAGGTTCATGCCCGAATAGGACAACCTAAGACAGGCACAGTCCATGATCCTGGGGTCATCCTGAGGTGGAGCTGCCTACAGGCTCTTGCTGGACAGTCATTTTTAAAGAAAAAGGGTGGAAATGTAGCAAGAGGCCTCTAAAGATGATGTGGCCCCAGAGCCCTGGGATTCAGCAAGAAATCACTTCACTTCTTGGTCCACAAATAGCCCGCCAAAAGGATGCCAAACCTCTGTACCCTGCTCATGAGCCCAGTGACTGCTGACAGACTGCATGGTGTGGACCAATAAGAAAATGATATGCTGACTAAAGGGACAGGGGTGGAGAAAAGGGAACTATAAGGCCTGCCCTCTCCTGCATTAAACGAGCCTGCAGCACCTCACCTAGTGCTTGCTTCTACCCTACTCCCAGGGTCTGTGTGTCATGACTCCATGCCTCTTGAACCCCCAATTGGCAGGGGACCCGATCCAGGTTAGGGTCTTCACAGCTGGCCTGAGGAGAACCCATAACAGCTTGTGTATTGGTAGAATCAATACTGTGTAAATCTTACCAAAATCAATTTATAGATTCAATGCAATCCCATTCAAAATACCCACAGCATTCTTCACAGAGCTTCACAAAATCATCCAGAAATTCAAACAGAATCACAAATTACCTCAGATAGCCAGAACAATCTTGGACAAAACCAAAATGCTGGGGAGGGGGGATCACCATACCAGATCTCAGATTATATTACAGAGCTATAGTGATAAAAACAGCATGATAGTGGAACTAAATTAGGTTGATCAATGGACACAATAGAATACCCAAACATGAGTTCACATATTTTCAACCACCTGATATTTGAAAAAGTTGCTAAGAACACACAGTGGAATAAAAATACCATCTTCAACAAATGGTGACGAAAAAACTGGGTTTCCACATGCAGAAAAATGAAACTTAACCCTTATTATTCCACCCTGAACAAAATTCAACTCAGAATAGATCAAATATCTCAATATAAAACCTGAAACTCAGAAACTGATAGAAGTAAACACAGGCAGAACTCTCCAAGATATAAGCATAAGAAAGGACTTCTAAATCAGACACAAGCTGCTCAGACACTAATGTCAAAAATCAGTAAGTGGACCTCATTAAATTAAAATTCTGTACAGCAAAAGAAACAACCAAGGAAAGGAAGAGGAAACCCACTGAGTAGGATAAAATCTTCACCAGCTACACATATTAAAGTGGATTAATATCCAAAATATACAAAGAACTCCAAAAATAAAGAAATAAAAAATAAATGATCCACTAAAAAGATGGGTGTTAGATCTAAACAGAGAGCTCTCAAAGAATTAAAAATTGGTAAGAAGCACCTTAAAAAGTGCTCAACATCCTTAGTAATTAGATAAATGCAGATTAAAAGCCACTTTAAGATTCCATCTTACCCCAGTCAGGTTGGCAAAGATCAAGAGAACTAAAGACTACAAATGCTGGAAAGGATGTGCAGAAAGAGGAATGCTCATTCACTGCTGGTGGGAATGCAAACTCATGTTAACACTATGGAAAACAATGTGGAGAACCCTCCAAAATCTAAAAATGAATCCACCACCTGATCCAGTGATTCCACACTTTGGCATATACCCAAAGGACTCATCATACTCTAGCGATACCAGTACATCCATATTTGTTGCTGCTCTCTTCGCACTAGCTAAGAAATTGAAACAACCTAAATGCCTCTTAACTGAAGAATGGTTAATGAAAATGTGATACATCCACTCAATGGCATTCTACTCAACAGTAAAAAAAAGATGAAATTATGAAATGTGCAGGTAAATGGATGGAGCTAGAGAGTTATACTAAGTGAAGTAACACAAATGCAGAAAGCAAGTGACATGTTCTCCCACATTTGTAGATTGTAGCACCAATCTCTTACATGGGAGTACATAAATTCTGATGTAACACCAGGGACCAGGGAAAGGGAAAGGATACACGAAGGCAAAGGAAAAGAAACAACCTGAAAGGAGCATAATAGGGAACAGATGTTACCTAAAGGAGGTGGAAAAAGTGGGAGTAATTGGCAGGGAGGAGAGGAAGGAGGGACATGAAAGGGACCATAGTGTGGGGGTGAGAGAGAAGTCAGGAGAGGAAAGATGGTGAGAGCTGGGGGGTGGGGGGAGGAGGTTGGGGATAAAGGAGACATTGTGACTAGGGAAGGAGAGAGGAGGGATGCCAGATGAGAGAAAAAAGAGTGGAGATGAGTGAATCTCCGGGGGCTAGGAAACCTGGAGGGAAAAGCGATGCCCTATAAACCCTATGAGAAATGCATAGAGTGTCTGAACATTAATGCATATGTATACCTGTGAGTTGCTTGGCAGGGAATACAATGCTAGATAGAAGAGATGTCGAGAAAGTGACAAGCTTGCCATACAGCACTCATCAAAGAAGCTACATTTTGCAACACATGAAGGCTATTGCAGAGTTGCACATTTGGTCAGGCACAGAGAACATATGAATGGGAGATGGCCAGTATTAGGTGACACATCCGAAGTCCGGTGTCTAAAACTAAGGTTCATGGAACATAGCCGAATAAGGGGTAGAGAGAGGGCTAATGCACCTCTCATCTCTCACCAGTGAGGTTTCCTTGTGTATCAGAGTGTGATGCACACAGAAGGTCACAACTTGACAAGTTTTGGAGAAGAGACTGTAGAGTGTAGGATGGGACTCCTATAGGGAACCTCACCCACCCACAATCTCATGGGCCATTGTGGTAGAGAAGGCCAAAAGATTGTAAGAGCCAGGGCTGGTTCATGAACAAAGGGAGGTAGAGGCTTCTAGGCTATTGGAGGCTTGCTAATGTGAGACTGTGACAGAGGGGACATTGAGCATGGGATCCATGTCAATCCAATTAAATAAGGGCCCAAAGGGGAGGTGAGAAATAGAGGCAGGCCAGCACTAGATTGAAAACTTTTGGAGCCTCATTGCTGCTGGGTGAGGGAGAGTATGAGTTACATATGACCACTGGGTGGGCTGACTAGACTTCGTTTACACTAAATGACATTTGGTTACAAACACCTGAATGAATAGGACTCAGTGTGCATGGCAGAGTGCATAGAGTTCAGTGTGGGGATGGTGGGAGGCATGGATGAGGGAGGGGGGTCTGTGTTCTAGTGGGACATGCTGTATGAAATTTAAAAAGCCCAACAAAAAAACATTATAAAGCCACATAAGGAAGGGCCACTCAGGCACTATTTTTCTGCTGTTACAATTTAACTCTTGCCTTTATTGCTTGTTAACTGTTTGGGCAAGGCAAGGTCTCTAAGCCTCAATTCCTATGTCTATCTGAAGGGAAATAACTCCAGCTATCTCCTGTTTGATTTTTATTTATTCACATATCAAATTCAGTGACACAATTTGTATTATTCACTTAAATTGTATTATTAATTATAAATTGTATTTTTAATTATTATTAATTGTATTATTCACTTAAATTACTGCCTGACATAAAGTTATTTTCTAAATGTTAATTGTTGTTATTGTTATAATTACAATGCCATTATTGATGGTTCAAATTATATACCAGACTTTAATAACTCAGTACTAACTTGTGATGATTGTTACTTTCCACATCTTCTTGCTATTTTCTCTCCTGATTTGCTAAATTTTCTGTAGTTAATTGATGAATAAATAGATATTAACTAGATAAAATTTAATTATGTGAGACACTTCCACCTAGAGGAGTTAATGGAATGTTAAAATATTAACTACTGGTTCTGGTGATTAAAAAGTGATGGAAGAAGAATGTATATTATGATAAAGAAATCTACTAATAACCTTGGAACCATGGTAGGAAATTTTTTGGCATATGTGGCATGGAAGGCCAGGAGAGGAATACAATTCTGGGGGGATCATAGCTAGGTTATACTGTTGCAGAGTACAAGACTACTGAGAAAAGACCACCAGACCCAATTCAGATTTTAATTACCCAAATTTATTTGATGCAGCAAGACTGACAGTCCAGATGCCAGATAAGGGAGACTGCAATAAAACTGTGGGTAGGAGGAAGGGGTCTTGTAAGGCAGAAATTACAAGCTGCTTCATTCCTTTTGTACTGGCAGTTGCAAGGACAGTGGAGTCACACTGACCCTTAAATGCAGCAATGAGCAAGTTTACAGAAGCCCAGACAAGTAATTGTTAATCATTTACTTAACAGGTATATAGCGACCTTGACAATAAGGGGCTGCTTTCTGATTATTGTTATTTCAGCATATTATCAAGAAAGACAGGATATTGTTTAGGTTCTTTTCCCTTGGGTGAGCAACATAGCTGCAATGTCTGGGTGACAACATTCCTTTCTGTGGTCAGCTATTTTTGAGAAAAAACAAAAACAAAACAAAACTTCTGGGGCACAGTGACTTACTGGAACTAAGTTCAGACTTTGAACTGGCTGCTTCTCTGATTTTTAAAGTCTAAGGTGACTATCTTGTACAAGATGAGTTGCTCTAATCATTACAATATGTTTCAGAAAATAGATTACCCAGGAGAATGTATTTTTTATGGAAGTTTAGAGATGAGATAGTAGTCAATTAATTAAATACTTTTAAAATAAGATGACTGAAATTTACAAAATGCCTATAAGAAACATCTGATAGATTGAAACAGATGTCAAGAAGAACAACTTACAAGTCCATCCAGAATTCAGGTGGCAATGTTTGTGTAAGAATACAGATGGTAGAGGGTAGCAAGGAAGCCACAGGCATTCTAGTTCAGGGACATAATGGGGTTCCACTGAAGGCCAGCTGGGACTACAGGGAGACTCAGTCTCCAAATCAACCAACAAGCAAACAAAAGAAAAACCATTGTACACATAGCCAGAAGATAAGAATAAAGAAGTCCACACTAGAGATATTACGGAGGAGTTATTGTCATGGAATACTTGAGATCATCTTCATAGTTCTGTATAGGACTATCCTCCAACAGATGCCATTTTCTGGAGCTCAGCTCTGCCTACTTGCCCAAGATCATCACAGCTGAGCTTGTTCTCTGTTCATGCCCTGGATGGAAGGAGGGACAGGGTGAGTCATGGGACCCTCCCTGAGAGTCCAGCCACACCTTCCTAGCCATGATGGTAATTTGGCCCCCCTAATTGCACATAGTATTGGGGAGGGGCTAGTGTTTATAGGCTGGGAAGACTAAAGGAAGGTCACTCTTGTCTGTTTTTTCTCTACAGAGAAGCCATCATCCATGCTTGGGTGAAGACTTTCCTCTGTTTGAGGTTGGGATCAAAAGAAAAGGTAGTGGACATTCTTTATATCACCCCAAGAAATTTTAACAACCCGTAGTGTGAAAACACAGGATAAGAAAATAAGAATATTTTCAATGTCAAACAGCAAATTTGAATAGTTTTTCTGCCAAACATAAAAAGAAATAAAAAGAGAACCATTGAAGGAAGAAGCTATCCACATCAGACTGACCATCACTCCACATCAGTATTTAAAAGAAAATAACTAAGGTTAACATCTGATGAAGTGCCAGAAGTTAAGAAAAGGGTTAAGGCCAAAGCAAAGAAATTATAGATCTAAATAAGACTGATATGTTTTCAGTTTCAGGGAGCAAAAATGAGACTATTTCTTGTTCGTGAACAGTGATAGATGTTTATCTAATTTGTAACAATGGACATAAACATATGTAGCATATGAAGGACAGGGCTCTGTGAATGTGTACAGGCATTTCTATGATGATGCTGAATAATGAAATGAGGAAAGCAAACACCTTATTCTTTGCAACCATATGGTATGGATGCCTGGTTTTATATTACTCTAGAAAAATTAATGAGAAACTAAATTGATAATTTGTCATACTAGATGCCTGGTTTCATATTACCCTAGAAAAATTAATGAGAAACTAAATTGATAGTTTGCTATACATCTGAATTTAATAAAAATTAAAATAATAGTATCTTGTTATTAAAATTAGTTAAAAATAACCTAAAGGAGATTAATTATTGGTTCATAAAAAGAAAATACATATTTGACTGAGTCTTGCAACATGCATGACTGTGATTTACAAGAAAATTTTAAATAAAAATAAGACATCAGATCCCTATAGTTTGAGTTGTGTCATAATTAAAATAATTCCTTATTATTAACAGAGAAAAAGTTTAATCATGGAACAAATTAGAGTTCTTCAGCATGAAATGAGAAATGAGATAGCAAGGTCGGTAAATCCACTGAAGTATTAAATGAATATTTCCCAATATTTATAAAGAATAATGCTAATGGGTCCAGAATTGAACATTCACAATTAATGCATTTTACTAACTCTTAAAGGGTCAGAACATTCTAATTTTCCTTTTGCAGATTTGATGGTACCAATAGTTAAAATCTTATTTGTAAAGTTTACTGTATTACTATTGGGCTTTATCTAAAATATTGAAATGCCATGACAGTTTTAGCCAAAGCTATTTTAAAGACTCAATTTTCCTGTTAATTCCAGTAAAGCAGTTTCAATATTTATTTTTTATTATCTCAATAAAAACAGAGGGCTAAACTGGTCTTGAATGCTTCTCTGTTGCTAAATAACATTTTTTTTCATACCTGCAATGAATATAGATTGTGCAAGAGCACAATGAATGAAACAGTACATGAAAGACTAAGGGTGATTATCCACAGCTATCAATATAGAAACAAAAGTGACAGCAGCCACCACACAAAGAATACCACAGAAATAGGAAGACTCATGCAAGGTGGTAGAGTAAGGAAGGCTGCATGGAAAGTGCTGTCTTTTTGTTAAGGGAAATTTTTTGTTATTTTTGGTTTTTTGTGTGTGCAATTTTGTTTAAGAACAAACCAATTAAAAAATGAAGTATGCATGATAAAGTGTTTAAAAACCAATTTTTATTTACTCTTTCATCAGTTACATTGCTTCTATTATCTTGGCTTTGTGAACAATACATTTGAAAATCCATTGGATAGAGTAAGAAAGACATGTCAATGACAGGTATGTGTGTGAGACTGTGTGTGTGTGTGTGTGTGTGTGTGTGTGTGCATGCGTGCTTGTGCATGCATGGTTGTATGTGTTTTCACCTAAATAAAATCTTGAAACACATATATCCAAATTTAAGGACTACTATTTCTACATCAAAGAGATTTAAAGCATGTGATTTCTGCTTAAAAGCAAGTATATTACCCATTGTTATTCTAAGTTTAAAATAAATGTGCACATTCTAATATATAAAGTTGTTGGAAAGAATAATATGATATTTTTGTCACACAGAAAGAGGCTTTCAAAGAATTTACCTTTGTACTTTACTTTCACAGAGATGGTGCAAATTTACCTACTGTTTGTGCACTCTGAAGTGTCTTTCAAAGAATAATATTAAGAACAAATGGTTTGTGTTGTGGCACACACAGCTAAAGTTCCTCAGAAGCAATAATAATAATAATTTGGTGGATTATATAAATTAATGCAATTAAAAGGCTTGTATATGTTTTACAAAAGAAATAAAGACTTCAGTTACAATACTCAGTCAAAACTCATTGCAACAAAGCATGTGAAATTTTATGCACACACATATGAAATGGACAGTATCTGGACTCCTGACATTTAATTAGCTTTGGCAAAATCACTGAACCATGTTGCTTGTGACATCCGTACCTTTAATGTAACTCCTGGGATTTGCTATACTACCCAAGATAATGAATGAGAATTAACATGTCAATGTGCTGAAAGACAGCAAGCACTTTTATTAAAATCAATGGAGATTGGGAAAATTGATCTTGTGTATATGAGATGTTTAGGTCTAGAAATGGAATGGCAAGTACCTCTGATAAGGTAAGAGTGGATCTAAATTTGTATTTTCCCAAAATTGAAACTGGAAAAATGGTTTTAGATAAAAGTATGGATGAGGTCTCACTCCAGGGCACAGTATGAGGGCATAGTTCCAAGAGACATCTGGGGGAATAAATATCCACCAAGTTCAGACCATAATTTAAGAGCCAGGGTGTTTTATTCTGGTATTGACTGTAATATGGCTTGTAGCACTATAACTATCTATCTATCATCTATCTAGCCATCATCCATCTCTCTGTCATCTATCTATCTATCTATCTATCTATCTATCTATCTATCTATCATCTATCATCTATCTATGTATACATCCATGTATGTATATATCTTTGTATCTATCTACCTCTATCTATCTATCTATATCTATCTATCTATATTATGGATAGAGAGAGAGAGATAGAGAGGGACATGGATATAATTAGAGTTGGCTGTTTTTTCTAATGAGTTGATTGTTGATATAAGAAAGCCTACATGTTTCATTTTAAAAACTAAATAACCATCCATCAAAAGATATGATTACTATACAAAAATCAATTCCTTGTTTTTATTGCAGCCATGAACATGTTGAAATAAGGAATTCACAAGAAAAAATTTTGTTTTAATCATTTTTATTTTAATTATGGGTATGAGTGCTTTGCCTGCATATACGTAAGTACACCCATACATGCAAGTGCCTATGGAGGTCAGAAGAGAGAGTTAAATCCTGGGGAAGTGGAATTACAGATGGTCATTAGCTGCCATGTGGGTGCTGGAAACTGAATCCTAGTCCTCTGAAAGAGTGACCAGTACTCTTATATGCTGAGCCAGCACTCCAACCCTAACAAAATTTTTATAAGGATAAATTTTAGGTGCGATATGTCATAAGAAACAATGGTGTAACAGGGAGAAGAGAAAATGATGCACACATGACTGTGGACCTCAACATTTGACTATACTCTGAGGGATAAGAGTGTTTAGTATTAATAACTGCTACATCATACTTGATATACACTTTAACTCTGTTTCAACCATATCAGAGCAGCATATATGTATAAGTTAAAAGTTAATTTTGAAATTTGCATGTATTTGCAAGTATATAATAATGAAAAATAAAAACACACTCAGCACTCAAACAAACTGGAAAAGAGATAAATGAAAGTGAAGGGCTCCTGGTATCTATTTCTTTTTCTGATTTTCCTCTTCATTTTAAAACATATCTGCTCTTATAGTCTGCCTAAGAAGTGTCTTTTTCGCCCCCTCTCTCATTAATGAACTGTGCTTAGATTGTTTGCAGAGACATGCGTGGCAAGATCTGGAGGTGGGGCAACAGCTAACTGAACCAGAGAAATATGAGTTTTAACAAAATTATCAAGACCCTTAACAATGCAGGGTCCAAAAATCAGGAGTTAGCAGTAATGATGGCATACATAATAAGGAAGACAGACAAAGGTTTTCCTCTGGATTTAGGACTTAGCTTAGCTAATGTCTCTGTTTGCGAAGTGAGATGTTCGAGGTCTCCCCAGGTTGGTGGCGTTCGTGGTCTGGGAGATCGGTCTCTCAGAGGTTGAGAGGTGCACTGCTTCCTCCAGGGTCAGGGCTGCCATTTCCAGGGTCAATGGTTGTGGAGGGAGGTTTTCCATTGCAGGCAATTCTGATGTTCTGGGCCAGGATCCAAATGGGGGCTGGAACATTATCTAGAAAGACACAAGCATAGCCTTGCCTTTGTGTTAATAATAGGTGTGGACCTTTCCATTCCGTTGTGAGAGGGTGCTTCCATCTCACCATGGGGGCAGGAGTGGGCTGAGTGAAGGTCCCCTAATCCTTTATTGTTGGTGGGAGGCCATTGGAGTCAAATTTTAGAAAATGTAATACAAATAGAGCTTGTTGTATAACAAAATTGGGGTCCTTATAGTGGGGGCCTTTATCTTTGTCTTCCCCTATTTTCTGTATTTATTTAATGAGTGATGGGCATGTTCAACAATCCCTTGATGCTGAGGATTGTAAGGGATACCAGTTATATGCCTAATATTCCAGTCAGAGCAAAAATGGCTGAAGGTAGCAGAAACATAACAAGGACCATTATCTGTTTTTATTTTCCAAGGAACTCCCATAAAGACCATGGCATATTTGACAGTCCTTATGGGATGAGAAGCCATCTTAACAGAGCAGGCCAATGCAAAATGGACATTGGAATAAGTGTCAATAATATGATGGATATACTTGAGCTTGCCAAAAGGAGAAAAATGAGTGACATCCATTTGCCATATCTTGTTGGGGCCAAGACCCCTAGGGAGCATCCCAGCAGGTTGTAATGGCCCCAAAGGTAGAAGAGGTGAGAAGGAGCATGCATGGACCAAATGTTTACAGCTCTGAATCCGCAAGGTAGGGAGGAGCCTATGTATAGCTTGAGGAGAAAGGTGGAAGCGGGCATGTAAGTCTCTAGCGTGTTGAATTAGGGTGGAGTCTAGGGTGGCGCTCAGGACCAGTTTGTCAATGTCGGCAATCCCTTCTGCCAGAAGCCCCAGGAGATTGGTATGAGACTGGCAAGTTTTGAATATACCAAGGGGCAGAGCACTCCTCGAGTAATAGTTGTAATGAGGAGAGCAACAAATCAAGGGTGTGCTGGCGAGGCTGGAAAGCTGTAAAGGCCAGATGTTGTAGAGTCTGAACTTCGTAAGCATTGTCATTAAAAATATTACAGGGAGTTGTAGGGAGATCCTGAAAGACCTGTAACATGGCTGAGAGCTCTCTGAGCTGTATAGATCCCTGGAAAGGGAAAACCTTATGTGAGGAGAGTTGTCCTTCCTGGTAAATTACAAAACCAAATTTGCATTTACTAGAATCAGTAAAGATTAGGGGAGCCTTAGGAAGAGGGTTACACTTTGGGCTTTGAAGTTCTGTGGGTACTTATGTCTGTATTTATACAAATCCCTCACAGCATAAAAACTTCTCTTTGGTTTAGCTATTGCTTCTGTGGAATCACCAACCTGCTCTGTGCATGCCGCCATCGTCTTCCTGAGTGGGGCTGGATCAGGGCCACCCACTGGTGCCCTCTGGAGGCTGCGCAGGCTGCTCCAGGTGGTCCTGCACCTGGCTCTCACTGCTGGCTGGCCCTGGCTCGTTGGGCTAGGGTTTCGAGTCGGTCTGCTAGGTGGAGTGGCAGTCCTCCACGGTGGTGGGCTCGCAGAAGCTGACACCGCTGAGCAGGTTGACCATTGAAGAGGTGGCAGTGGGCTACACCTAGGGTGCCGGCATGGCTGCTCCTCTCTGGAGCTGGGCGGCAGTTTGCACAGCCAGGCTGCACAGCCTCAGAGTGGCCTATGGCGCACTGCACTCACCTGTCTCCCACAGGATGCCTATATGAAACCTCAGCCACCTGGGGATCAGTGACCATTGCAGAGGAGATGGCAGAAAGATTCTAAAAGCCACGCATGATGGATGACCACAAGGAAACAGAGTTTTTTCATGCGGCTATGAAATTACCCATTTGAACTACCAGCAATGATGTCAGCATACACAAGATCCATGCAAACTCAGTCCACACACACACACACACACACACACACACACACACAGAACATGGGAAATGGGCACCAGGTCCTAACTAACTTTAGCCAAGGAACTATTAGCAGCCGATCACTGCTAGGTGAGTGACAGCTGGTCTTCTTTAAGGCAGAGATGCCAGATAGGCTGACCAGGCTCCAGTGTAGATATCTGGGTACACATACTTGACTTGATAGGCCTTAACATATATGTTAAAATTCATGAAATTCATCGGGGGTATATGAGTACGTGTGATTAGGGCAGGAGGTATAAATATCATTAAGATATATTGTATGGAATGCACAAAACACAATAAAAATAATGTATTGAAGAAATAAAAACTCTTCTAGCTGACACCCACTGACATGCTTTTTCCAGTAAGGCCACACATTCCGAAACCGCCAGAAAGAATGCCACCACTGAGGACAAAATGTCCAAATACTTCATCTATTAGAGACATTATCATTCAAACTGCAGCAAACTGTAAGCCAAAAATAAATCTTCCACACCTTGTTTTCTTCGAGTACTATGTCACAGTGAATAAAAGGTCGGCATGCCCTCCCAACCAAAATCACATGGACATGTATATCTAAAAAAATTTATTTTTGTTTATTAATTTCATTTTTGTGTGTGAGAGCATTGCTTGCATGTATATAAGTACACCCGTGTCATGCAATGCCCACAGAGGTCAGAAAAGGGCATCAGATCCCCAGCAACTGGAGTTACGGACAGTTATTATCTACCATGTGGGTGCGGGAATCAAAACCGGGTCCTCTGCAAGAGCAGCCAGTGCTCTTAACCATTGAGCCATCTCTCCACTCCCAGACATGTATATCTTATGGGCTCACTAATTTTACTTTACAAATTAATTCTTATTCTGTACCTTGTTAATACAAACAATGCTGTATTTCAGAGTGTTTCATTGATCTGAAACCTTGTAAGTTATATTTTTTCAGGAAAGCAGAAATGCATGGGTAGTTTTATTACATTATCATAATTTCCTTTCGTTCAAAATTGAAGTAGTTAACCCATTATTTCTTCCTTCAAAAAGTGAATGAGACCTTGAAGGTATACCAACAAGCCTATTGCAAATGTGTGAATTGCAAGAAAATGTGGTCTTGGGGAACACTTCATTTTCATTCTTATGAAAAGCATTGAATATTACTGATGTATTTTATGTAACTTAATGATCTGTTCAACTTCTGGGTTTTATAATTTTTAATCCATTGTAAATAATGTTGCAAATCATTTCAATAAACATTTAATTTCTAATTGTATCTCATTGTCTAGCTTTTTAAAACCATGCTATTAAAGGAATATAAGCATATGCATTTTTAGAATTCAACATACAAGTGGAATTAGAGGAATAATATTTCTCATTTTCCCTTTAAAAGGAATTTAAATTTTTAAAATTTTTTATTGAGCTTTTTAAATTTCATACATTTCCTACTCAAATCCAGACCCCCTTCCCCCATCCATGCCTCCGCCATACCCCACCGACCATATGCACTCTGTCATACATGCTGAGTCCTATTCATTCAAGTGTTTGTACCCAAATGTCCTTCAGTGTAACTGTGTCCACTGGAGTCTAGCCAACCCATCCAGTGGGCCATGAGGTTTGATAATGAATTTACACCATATTAATTTGGTGTCAATTCTTATAAACTGTGTGCATGAAATATCTATTCAAGTCTGAAATTTTTTCTACTATTTATTACCTTAAGAATTCCATCTTGCTCCAATATTTGCTTCGTTTATTGTACGCCAACTTTACACACATGCTTGAATCTGTTCCCGTAGTTCATTGCAGAAAGTTTGCAAAATGAAAATATGCTGTAAATGTGGGTGATACAAGTTAATCGCAATATGCAGTGGAACTTTCAAGTGACCGTAATTTTTAAAAGACCCCTACATATTCTTGATTACTTAGTTTTTCTCTAAGTATTTTATTATCTAGCTCTCAGTTCCATCCAGAACAAAATCACATTGGTATCTATTAAAGTTCAAATTATATGTAATATAAAATCAAATAATATAATATCAAAATGTATACTCATTTTACAATGATTACAATATGCAATGTATCCAATTATATTAAATTTTAGGAAGAAAGCAATATATATTAAATAACCAGTATTTATCAATATGAATTAATTTTTGTTTGGTGTTATTTTATAAAAAAGCTTCAATAAATGTGGTCTTATCAGTTCACTCATTCTTAACAGAACAACAAATGGAACAATAATAAAGCCATAATAGCTAAAGTGGAATATTTATGAATATAGAAACAATGAAAAATTTTAAATCTGTGAAAAACTAGAGTGATAGCAGAATATCTTTTGATCTTGAATAGAGCATCCTAAAATCTCGATATCATTATCACTAATATCAAATACTTTATATTATACAGATACCTAAAAATATTATATTTGTGACATGTTCTAAAATGAATATTGTATATGACGATACTGGAATGAAAATTATTGCTTGGCTCCATGAACATGGGCATAATATCATGGAGGTATGAGTGTGTTCTAGAACATTGTCTTCTACTCCTGGCAGCCAGGAAGCAGAAAGTAAAACTAGATGTAGCCTTAAAAATATTGTTGCCCAATGACCTATTTCCCCAAACTAGGCTCTGCATTCTGAAGTTTGTACAAATGCCCACAAATATGGCAACCATCTTGGACAAACACCCAAGCATGTAGAGAATATCTCTTCCTAAAATCCAACTCCAAGTAACTGTTTTAAATTACTCTAAGGCCACTGTAAGAGGCCTATGCTCTTTGATTAACTTATGCAAGTACTATTGAATATATAAAATAGTACAGAAAAAGTGAATTTGTTTAATAACTATTCCTATGTTTCATGTATAGAGTTAGATTTGAAATAATAGGCATAGTGTGATTCAGATGATAAAATTATTTGACTTTGAACATTTATAAAACCAGAAACTGCAATTAATATTCCTGAAATGAAATGTTTTTGTTTTTAATTAACCTATTGACATATTATTATAATTTTCTTTAATATTATGAGTTTAATGTGTTTTCATACATTTCTAAGAATTAAGGAGGGATTAACACTTTATGTATGTATTTTTGTTAAGTTCTGAAAGACAATGAATTTTTTTTGCATTGTTTGTTTGTCTGTCTGTGTGTTTGTTTGAGGCAAAGTCTCCTTGCAGCCCCAGCTGACCTGGCACTTGATATATAGACCAGGCTGGCCTTGATTTCAAAGAGACCCACCTGCCTCTGCATCCAGAGTGCTGAGATAAAAGCGGTACAAGACCTTGCAGGAGATGCTGAATTTTGAAATAAACTGTGTAGCATTTAAAAAATTTGAGTTTTATATCTTCATGAAAAATATAACTGAAAGTTCATTATATATAAATTTTATTACATAATCCTTTCATTGTTGGTTTCTTACCTAAAATTTACTGATTTACTTGAGGAAGTTTATGAAGAAATAATTAAATTCCTTGTAGTAATGGGGTCCTGAACACTCAGTTCAGCAAATGCATTTGATGTGGCTTGCCTGGCTTGTTTAAGGTTTTATGACTGAACAGCAGAGGATCATCTTTCATGGATTCTGTGGTTTCTTCTGGAGAGGATCATATTAACAGGAGTGTGACATTCAGAGACACAACTTTAACCTCAAGCATATCGACAAGAGCAGATTTAAGATAAGGGGGCTGGAGATTGCTCAGTGGTAAGAACACTGGCTGCCTGTTCTTCAAAAGGACCAAGGTTGATTTCCAGCACCTACATGGAGGTTAGCAACCATTTGTAACATCAGTTCCAGAGGATCCTACACGTTCTCCTGTCTTCCATGGACATTGCAAGACATGGGTATACTTATATACACACAGGCAAAACATTTATACACATAAAATAAAAATAAATAATTTTTTTAGAAAAGAAAAGAAAGAAAATATTCCATTACTGTGAATAGCAAAACGCTGCCACACTTCATTAGAAAACTGGTCATGCTGTTCAATGAGTCCTGGGCTGTATCCTGAACCACATATGAAGAGAAAAATACTTTTTCAGAAAACTAAACTCAAAGTGCCACCAAAATGACAGCATCTTATATAAAATAACATGATCAGAATAGGTTACTGTTGACCTGAATATTTTTGAAAGTTGTAGTAAAAAATTGTTATTACTTTTTAATCATCAATAGTTATAAATTTTTGATATATTAGGTAATAAAACTTGAAATTTGAAATATAAATACACAATGAATAGAAGTGAAAATGCAAAATGAATTTAATTCCACCACCAGTGATATTGTGTCTCAATTAAAATTATCAATTGATTTCTGAATATTCTCAGGTTGCACATTTAAATATAAATTGTATATTTTGACATGTACAAATTCATAAAATCTCAGTCTATTCAGGATGCATCTCCTTGTCACAGCATCACAAGTAGCTTCTTTCAACCCACTACAATAGAGTATTCCAATAAAAAAAAATTGAGAGAAAGTGATTTATTTTTGCTCTGAGAATAGATATAAATTCTTATTTAGAAAAAAAATAGTCTATTTCAAATGCCATATCTTATGAATATAATTTGTGCAATTTAAGGATTAAAAAACATCATTCCTTTATTCTATCATACAAAACTTTATAGACCATTTCCAAAAATGTAAACAAATTTCACCTACATTTGTAATTGAGTTCATACAATTTTAAGGCATACAATTAATTACATTAAAGCCATATTACCACTCCCATTTAAATGATACAAAACTGGATTACAGCATTACTTCAATTAATATTAATCATGTTTAAGATTATTTTTCTTCTGTTTTTCTCAATTTCCTAGAAAATTTCAGAAATTTATAGAAATATTTTTAAAAATACATAGGCAGAACTGGTAAAAGAAAGGAGCCAGGGCCTCCTCCCAAGCCCATGTGACCCCTGAGGAACAGATCCTCAAATGACCTTAAGAGTAAAAATAAATTGGTTTATCTGGGCCAACTGTATGGCTCTAAACACCCAAAAGGGAAGTACAATCAAAGATTAAAGGGGCCAATATAATTTTTAAGAGTCAATATGTATAGATAAAGGCTACATAACAAGCAACAATGCCAGATAGGAGATACCTTTTTTTTGAGTTGTTGGCCAGGGTGGCCCAAGGAACTCCCATATAGTAACCCAGCATAGAACTGGGAAAATAAACAGCAGACCCCAGTCTTATCTAAAGGAATATTGACAACTGATTGCTGCTAGATGAAGAACAGCTGACCTTCCTAAAACAAAGGCCTCTAGATAGGCTGACTAGATTCACCAGAAGGATAAGTAGTGGGGATTGGCTGGGGGTGCTGACAACAGAGCAGACAGTAGCAGGGATAACTGAGTATAAGGCTTCTAGTGGGGGGAAGGAGGCTATGGGAGGGTGCCGTATGGGAAGTGGGTGTATAGTTGAATAAGA
Source organism: Nannospalax galili (assembly GCF_000622305.1). Taxonomy (NCBI): domain Eukaryota; kingdom Metazoa; phylum Chordata; class Mammalia; order Rodentia; family Spalacidae; genus Nannospalax; species Nannospalax galili. Next base: position 1,938,646 of record NW_008349989.1, read on the forward strand.
TGGCTTGGGATGTTCTGTGTGATATACACACACACAAAAAAAACAACAAATCAACAAATAAAAATATATTTGAGGAGGAAGCATAAAAATTTACATCATGTTAAATAGTAGAGGTGATAAACATTACCATTGAAATCTACCTGATGACTTTATAGAAATACAGAGGTGCCAAGGATGTGACTGCAACCAATTATGACTAGTAATAATCAGAGGCATACAGATTAGAGATGCATGTGCCAACATCTCAGTGTTAGTAGCAAAAACAATGAGTCTTTCTGTAAGAGACAGTATATTTGAAAATGAAATGGAGATCTTTTTTAAAGGTTAAAAACTCATTCAATTTTAGGTCTTACAGGGCTTATGCTAAGTTCAATATTGTATAACTGTATTAATTCAACAGCCACTTTTGAAAGAGCTGTATCTTAGCTCTGGAAACTGTTATTGAGCATAGTAAAGCTATAATGATATGCTTCTTCTTAAAGAAATAAAAAATCTTAAAATGTAAGAAACAGTATATTTTAAAATGAAATGGAGATCTTCTTTAAAGGGTAAAAACTCACTCAATTTTATATCTTACAGGGTTTATACTGAGTTCAATATTGTATAACAGTATTACTTCAACTGTGCACCTAAAAATTTACAGCCACTTTTGAAAGAAATGTATCCTTGCTCTGGAGTTTGTTATTGAATATGTTAAAGCTCTAATGAAATGCTTCTTATAATCATGTGGTTATTAAATATAAAAATCCTCTTTCTTTAATCACAAAAGCTATTAATCCTTGCCTATATTTTCCTACTAACATAATGAATGTTTATAAAAGTACATT
>NW_008349989.1:1939779-1949373 GCF_000622305.1 Nannospalax galili
CATCCAATTTTGAAAGAGATGCATCTTAGCTCTGGAAATTGTTATTGAATATGTCAATGGTGTAGTAATGAAATGCTTCTTTTAATTTTAAAAAATATATAGTGAGTTCTAGGACAGCTAGGGCTGCAGGGAAACCCTATATCAAAACACCAAAAAATTAAAGAATTAAATAAATAAAAATAAATGTTGCTTATGTTCAAGAGGAAAAAAAAGTATTTTCATCAGTGGAAAATTTACTTCTTTTCATTTAACACATTGTTTCAAGGTTACTTTTGGAGGGAGATCTTTTTTGAGACAGGGTCTCCCTGTAGCCATAGCTAAACTGGAACTTGCTATGGAGACCAAGCTGGCCTCCATCTCATAGAGATCTGTATACCTCTGCCTCCTGACCGCTGAGATCAAAATCGTGGGTCACCATGTCTGACATCATGTTTACTTTTTTGATACTTTTGATTTTTTTCTCAATCAGTAAATATTCTGTAAATACTTTATACTCTGAAGGGTTGGCATTATTTTAGTGTTTGTTCTGTACAAAGGGAAATAAAAATTTGCAGAAGTTATGGCATCCATAACTTCTAATTAAGCTTCTAAGTTTCATGGAGTTTTGTGGTAAAAATGATACTTTGACTTCACAAGGCTCATGGTTGCCTTAGTAACCACATTTCAACATCTCACATACCTTTTCTCACATTGAATATTAAATCTAACAATGTAATTGAATTATATCTAATGCATTTTGCATGTTATTTTATCACAAGGTAAAGCTATTTTATGTATGAGACAACACTCTTGAATATTAGAAATGTGATCCTTTTCTCCTTTAATATCCAATGGAAAGAATGAAAAATATTTTAATAATTAGAATTTTTGCCTGAATATTTAGATTAATAAGCCTGTGTCATGACAAGCATGACAAAATTTCTCTTGTATATTTAATCAAATTATTTAATTAATTGAACAAAATTGAGCATGAGCCTCTGGTGGATTTTATTTATTTTCTTATTCTTCTTTATCTAACTGAATATAATTTTGACAGGAGAAGATACACTGTGTTTGAGAGTGAACAATAGGGAATGCATTGTCAACCTCCAATCACAATGAGCATATACCAGAATAAATCAATTTAGAGGAAAAGAGTTATATTTTGACATCTAGTTCCAGAGATTTCAGCCACTGGCCCTTTTCTCCACTGTTTCTGGGAGAAATAAAACTTCATGGTGATGAAAAAACGGTAGAAACTGTTAAGGCTGTTTAGCATAATGATCTTGAAAATAGCAGTTCTGTGTCTTATCCTTGGCCGTAAGAGGGAAATGTCCTTGAGAAGCCAGCAAAGCCAGAAAGCAACTCGGGTTCCTGTTTCACCTCTTATCTTTCTTCTCCTCTACACTACATAGGTGACCACTGTCGAGAAGCCAAACAGGAGCATGTGGCTGAAACTGAGCTGTACTTGGAAACTGTGGGGGCTGGCCTACCAGAATGACCAACTCACTTCCCCATGCCTTGCCACAGTTTCTACTAGAATGCCTATGAAAAGCTCCCAGACTAGCAGCTGGATGCCAGACATACTGAGAAAGCAATCAGATAAACAATCTCCTTCACGATAGCCTCGAAAACAATTTTGGAATAAATCTAATCAAGAATATGAAAGAGTTGTATGGTGAAAACTAAGACATGAAACAAAGAAATTAAGAAGTTCAAGAAGATACCAGAAGATGGAAAGACCTCTCATGCTCATGGATCAATATTATTAATCTTGTGAATATAGTCATCCTACCAGAAGCAATCGACAGATTCAATGCGATTCTCAGCAAAATTCCAAAGCAATTCTTCACATAAATTGAAAAAGTAATCTTAAAAATCACATGGAAACTCTAAAGACCAAGGATGGTTGTTTGTTCCAGCAATGATCAAATTCCAATTCTGCAACTCTAAGAGAACAATTTTCAATGTGTGCATGTATGTCTGTGTGTGTGTTTATGTGTGTGTGTGTGTGTTTATGTGTGTGTGTGTGTGTATGTGTGGGTGTGTAAAAGTATACTCGTGGAGGTGAGAGGACAGTGTTTGGGGTCAGTTCTCTCCTTCCAGCTTCCTGAGACAGGGTCCCTTGTTTCTGCTGCTGGTACACTGCACAGACGGCAGAACACTTTTGAAATATGGGCTTCAATATAAAAAACACTTCAAAGACAAAGACAGTGAGATGTATCAGTGGTAAAGATCTCTGCCACTAAGCCTAATAACATGATAACATGAGCTTCACTCACATATGCAGGACTCACATGGCAGGAGAAAACTGACTCCAACAAATTGTGAGAGACGAGAGAGAGAGAGAGAGAGAGAGAGAGAGAGAGAGAGAGAGAGAGAGAGAATATAAGCAAGGGGCTGGAGATACGGCTCAGCAGTTAAGAGCACTGGCTGCTCTTGCAAAGGACCGAGTTCAATTCCCAGCACCCACCTGGTGGCTAACAACATCCGTATCTCTAGTTCCAAAGATTCTGACACCCTCTTCTCACCTATGTAGGCATTGCATGACATCGGTGCACTTATATACATGCAGACAATATACATACACATAAAAATAAATAAAATATTGAAAAACAATAAATTTTTAAAATGTAAAGAAATCCTTCAAACAAGGGGTAAAATAGACAATAGTAGATAAATAAAAGTTGTAAAACATTTAGATTCTCACTTCACCACATCAAACTTGTGGCTAAATTTTTATTAAGATGATGACTGAAATGATGTTTTGGTGGGAGACTAATGTCAAAACACCTGTAAGTAAATTTCCAGGTTGGAGAACTTATGCTAAGACATCTTCAGAACAGTTTTAAGGGAAGATTCCAGGTATAAATCTGAAGAGCACAATGAAAAGCAATGGGCCATCAGGAATCTTCTACTGAGCATTAGATAGACACAGCCATGATTACAGCTGGAAGTTCGACTTCACAGTCATCAGTCTTGAGACATCTGGATTCAAACAGTGATTCATATCTGGCTGGAACTCATTTTCTTGAGTAGCTCACTTCCAAAGGAAAAAAATAGTGTGAATAATTCTCAAAGGCACAGACTCAGCTCATTAGATACTCGATGTGTGAAGGCTGAATTTATACTGCACATTGGACGTTTGGAAGCATATGATTTGGAAGCATATGAAAAATTAGACTCATATATGACTCTAAATGACATTTTCTCACTTTCATCCATTAATCCAGAATTATTTTCTAAAATATTTTATTATTTTTATTTCATGTATATGAATTTATTGCATTTATATACAGGGATCCATGTTGTGCAAAATCCATGGAGGTCAAAATAAGGCAGTGGGTTCCCAGGAAGTGGAGTTACTAGTTATTAGTTGCTATGTGGCTGCTGGGAACTGAACCTGGGTCCTTTGCAAGAGCAGCCAGTGGGTGTAACCACTGAACCATCACTCCATCCTCAAAATGCTTAAAATATTTTTTAGAAAATCAGATCAGAGAGTCCAAAAATATGATCAAAGGAAACTACACAATACAATGCACACATTGTAAATGTATGGATTACAAATGTGTGTGTGTGTGTGTGTGTGTGTGTGTGTGTGTGATATTACTGTGTTAACTGTAAAATAGAATAGTGGAACAAAGTAAACACAAGGGTGAATTAGTTTAAATGATATCAGTTATATGTCTTAAAGCCTTGATTTTGAAATTAGATGATTAAATGCATATTTGGATACTTAAAAGGTGATACAAATTAAATAATACTGCTTTCTTTACTATTATAAAATACTCCACCTAAACTTCACCAAAAATTTATTGAATTTTCAAAGGATTTTGGTATAATTGTAGAACTCTTGTGTATGCTGACTTTATGTTTGAAAAATGGATTTAATATAAACATATCCATTTGAATTCTATGTTTAAGATATACAAATAAGAATTCCAAAACAAAATTTAAATTGATCTACAGACTTTTAGTATATTACATTATGAAGACAGATGTTGGATAGAAGAGCAGAAGACATTTTTGAAAAAGAAACAAAATCAAATGTCGAAGTTAAAATGCCCTGATTCAGAGCTCTAAATCTTTCCCAGTAATTAAAATAGAAACTTTGTCAGAAGAGTTGATTGTGTAGATACAGCCTTAACATTTGTTTTATGTAAGGGAAAATACACAAATCTATGTAATTTTCTTTTGCATATTTTGTGTACATTACTAGTCAGGGTTATTTTGTCAGAGGCTATTTTATAATATTTACCTATATTCAAAACGATGTCATATTAGATCAGGCTAAACTGTTTTTACATGTTTAGAACAAATTGGAAGGTGATACAAAAAAGAAAATTAAGCTTACTTTCAGGATACTAGTTTTCCCAGCACGGTAAAAGCAAGTATATTTATTGTTGGCAGCTATAAATTCGCATACGGTAAAGAAAACACACAGCCATTAGTCCTTCCTGAGAGTAATATAACATAGAGACTGCAGTCATGAATTATTTAGCTGTCTGCTAGTTGTCTAGTATGGTTCAAGCCTTCTCTGAAGCATCTTGGATAGCCTTAATAAGGTCAGCAGTAGATAGAGTAATTCATCTCTGTTGAAATTAAGCATAGCACATTGGAAAAAACATGGACTTCCTCCTGGGAACAGACTACTAGAATGACTTTTGAAAAAAAAACAGCTGATTCATTGTCATTTTTTTTGTGTGGACTCTTGCCATGGGAAATACAATTAAACAATGTGTGAATGAATTTTACAATGTTTGAATAATGCTATTTGATCACACATTGAATTATATTGTATAAATTATGTTGACTGTGTCATAGGTCAATTAATTTTGACCACAAAATTTAGCTAAATAAAAGATCTTAAACTCTTATTTTACTAATCATAGAGAATAATCAGGACTTCTACAGCATTTTCTTTCAACTTAGGGAATATACTCATAACAAATCAAAACAACGACTTTATTTTTAGTCAATATAACTGTCTATTCTTAATAAATATCCATGTGAAGAATATGTCTGAATTTCCATGTCCCTATACTGAGAACTGACCCTAGATCCTTATGCATGATCTATAAATGACCAAGTGTTCTAAATCTATACTAAATCTCTAACACATTTTTAATATTACCTTGAAACAGGACTTAAGTTGTCCAAGTTGTCCTTGAATTTACAATCTTCCTTCATCACCTTCAAGTATTTGAGATTACAGAACTGGTTCATCACTTCAGATAATCCAAAGATATTCTAATTTATGATTTTTAAATAGACTTTAACATGAGTATGCGTGTATATAAGTATCAGATTAATATAAATATTTTAATTTTAAATTTGGGGGTCATAATTTTAATAATAATTTTAAACTAGATTACTTTAAATTTATGTAATTTCTTCCCAACTAAAACATTTCATACAGTAATTATGTTCACCAAGGTTCAGGGTATAAACAAAACTTTATACGCTCAGGTTGTGGGGTTGAAGAGATGACTTAGCAGTTAAAAGCACTGACTATTTTTGTAGAAGACCCAAGTTTGATTCCCAGCACCCACATGGTGGTTAAATGGCTAAAACTCAATATCCTGGAGATCCAATGCCACTCTCTCCTGTCCTCAATGGGTACTTCACAACAGGCGTGCACTTACATATATGCAACCATAACATGCATACACATAGAAATATAAATAAATAAATGAATAAATAAATAATATGAATAAATGAGTTTCAGGTTGCAAACACCTCAGGAGTCTAAAAAATGTTCCTAAAATTTACATAATGTACAAAGTCCCTCCTCAGAGTTATATAGTCAGGAACAACTGATGGAACGTGCACTCTCTGACAAGTTTTGTCAGGAAATCATTCAAGGAATAGCTTCCTGCAATCATCACACAGGATGTGTTGGACTTCTTGTTTCCTTTGAGACATCCTTTGCCATGAAAGTTACACTTCACCTGTACTTCAGTAAATAACCTCAATAAACTCATTCGTTCACTAAGCTACACTTGGATGGAACCATTTATTTGTTCTCTATTAAGTGCTCCTTCATGGATCAATAGTCATTTGTTCATGGGGATCACACACAAAAAGAAAGCATGAAAATAAGAAGTTGTCTTACAGGAAAAATTGTGTCAACATTGGTAGGAAGGAATGAAAGGAGAGGGAGAGGAAGGGGGGGAGAGAGAGAGAGAGAGAGGGAGAGAGAGAGGGAGAGAGAGAGAGGGAGAGAGAGGGAGAGAGAGAGAAAGAGAGGAGAAAACAGCTAAAATTCATTATTTAAATATATGAAACTGGAAAGCAATAATAAAAAAATGTCAAAAAATAAACTGGGTTTAATTGATACAAAAGTTCTTGATTATTTGTCAATTAAGAAAGGTATGTTTGCTCTGCTTCCCTGGGCTTTACAACCCACCAACCTCTTTCCTGGACACCAGGGCTGACATCTCAGCTTCCTAATCCTTTGCATCCAGACCAACCCAGTTCCTCCTGCAGTCCCCAGAAGCCCTTGGGGCCTCTTCCTACCCCCATCTCCCTTTGCATCTCTGGATGGCATGGCCACACCTGCCCAACCACCATCTTTCCTGGGCCTGGCTCCCAGGGCAGTCCAACCCCCAAATTCCTGAGGACAACATCTTTCCTGGAGGGATCCATAACTTAGAAGAAAGCCAGAGACCATTTGATCCTCAACTGACTTGGGCCTCTGTGGGAACTCCTGAAGACAAAAGCGATCTGGCCACTCTAATATAAAATCAAAAGAGAACGAGAGGCTTAGAGGAACCAGCTTTTCATGCTCATAAAAGTAAACCACAAAGGCATATAAAGTTTAAAAAAGGAAGCAGATCTAAACTTAAAGGCTTGAGCCTCACACAATCAGAAACTACAAAAGAAATTCACATGTCAAAATCATAGAGAAAAAAAATTACATGAAAAACCAGAGTAACATATCCCCACCAAATACCAATAGCCCTCAAGAGGAGTACAATGAGAACCCCATAGAGATAATGCAGAATGTGGAACTCAAAAGAACAATTATAAACCTGATAAAAGAATTCAGTGAATTTAAAAAGCACACAAAAAATCTAGGAACTGAAGGAAGATAGGGATAAATTTCTGATTGAATTCAGAAATCAGCTAGAAATATTGAAGACTACTCAGGCTGAAATGAAGAAGGAAGTGAAACACTCAGTAAGTCAATTACAAATGACAGGAGACAGCTTCATCAATAGGATGAATAAAATGGAAAACAGAATATCAAGACTGGGAGATAAAGTGAATGAACTAGACCACATAAGAAAAGATTACGAAAAATTTAAGAAAGCACAGGAATGGAGTATGCAGGAATTGTGTGACACCATAAAAAGACCAAATTTACGAATCATAGGCATACAGGAAGGAGAAGAATCCCAAGAAAATGGCATGGACCAGAATCTCAACAGAATCATAAAAGAAAATTTCCCAAAATTAAACAAAGACATGCCCATACAAATACATGAAGCATACAGAACACCAAACACACAGGACCAGAATAGAAACTCTCCTCGTCACATCATACTAAAAACAGTAAACGTACAGAACAAAGAGATAATACTGAAAGCTACAAAAGAAAAACAAGTCACATTTAAAGGAAAACCCATTAGGATTACAGCTGATTTCTCATTACAAACTATGAAAGCCAGAAGAGCCTGGACCAAAGTTTTCATGGTTTTAAATGATCACAGATGACAATCAATATTATTATACCCAGACAAAATGTCTATTACAGTCAAAGGGGAAAGAAAAATCTTCCATGACATAAACAGGTTGAAGGAATTCAAGCACACAAAACCAGCCTTTCAGAGAGTTCTGGAAGCCATACAAAGAGCTGAAGAAAGGAATGACTATACCCAAGGTGTTACAGAAAGAAATTCAATGAAATTATAATTATGGAAAAGTACAGCTATATCAAGAATGCGAACAGAAATAAAAATGACAGGATTCAATACACACCTTTGATTAATAACTTTAAATATTAACAGACTGAACTCCCCAGTCAAAAGACACAGACTAGCTGAATGGATTAAGAAACAAAATCCATCTTTTTGTTCTCTGCAAGAAACTCATCTCAGTTTCAAGGACAAGCACAATGTTAAGGTGAAAGGTTGGAAAAAATATACCAAATGGTACTAAGAAAAAAGCAGGCATTGAAATTCTAATATCTGACAAAATACTTTAAACTAAAACTAATCAGAAGAGATAAAGATGGCCACTTCATTCTGATCAAGGAACAAGAAACAAGAAGATATTACAACAGTTAACATTTATTCACCAAACTCTGGAGCACACAACTTCATAAAAACAGCACTAAAGGACTTTAAGACCCAGATTAATCCCAACTCATTAATAGTAGGGGACTTCAATACACTACTGTCTCCATTAGCTAGGTCAACAGGGCAGAGGGTTAATAGAGAGACATCTGAATTAAACAATACCATATATCAAAGGGAACTAACAGACAACTACCAAGTATTACCCAAGCACCAAAGGACATATTTTCTATTCAGTACCCCATAAAGCCTTCTCCAAAACTGACCATACAATGGGGCACAAAACAAACCTCAACAAGTACAAAACGATTGAAATAATCCCATGCATTCTATCAAACCACAATGCAATGAAGCTTAAAATCAACACTGGAAGAAGCCCTAGTCACCACATGAACACATGGAGATTAAACAACACACTCCTGAATGATAAATGGTTCAAAGGAGAAATTAAGAAAGAAAGAAAAGTATTCCTGGAACTAAATGAAAAGGACAATACAACACAACAAAACCTCTGGGACACACTGAAAGCTGTCCTTAGAGGGAAGCTTAGAGCTCTAAGTGCCTACATCAAAAAATCAGAAAGAACACAAATAAATAACTAACTTTGCAAGTCAAGACACTTAAAACACAACAACAAATGAAGCCCAAACCCAGCATACAAGAAGAAATAACAAAAATCAGGGCAGAAATTAATGAAATTGAAACAAAGAAAGCAATAAAAAGAATGAGCGAATCCAAAAGCTGGGTCTTTGAAAAGATAAACAAGATTGACAGACCACTAGCCTGGTTACCCAAAAGAAATAAAGAGTACTTGCAAATCAAGAAAATCACAAATGAAAGGGGAAATATCACACAGACACCAGACAGATACAGAACATTATAATGGACTACTTTCAAAACCTACATGCTACTAAATTTGAAAACCTAAAGGCATGGGAACGACCAAAACTAAACCAAGAAGAGATTAACAGCCTAAACAGACCCATAACACAAAAAGAAATTGAAACAGTAATACAAAACCTCCCAACTAAAAAAGCCCAGGACCAGATGTATTTACAGCAGCATTCTATCAGACATTTAAATAATATCTATATCCAATACTACTTAATTTATTCAAAAAGATAGAAATGGGGGGAGAACTTCCAAATTCCTTCTATGAAGCCAGCATCATTCTAATACCAATGCCAGGTAAAGATACAACCAAAAATGCAAACTATAGACCCATATACTTAATGAGCATAGATGCAAAAATTCTCAACAACATACTTGCAACCTGCATACAGACACACATAAGAAAGATCATCCACCACAAACA
>NW_008349989.1:1949547-1956972 GCF_000622305.1 Nannospalax galili
GGAACTGGACTGGAGGGAACATACCTCAACATAATTAAAGCCATATATAACAAACCACAGCCAACATCATTTGCTGAACACTGGAAGCATCCCATTGAATTCAGGAATCAGACAATGCTGTCCACTATCTCCACTTCTTTTTAACATAGTGCTTGAAACTCTTGCAAGAGCAATAAGACAAGAGCTGGAAATTGCAGGAGTAATCATTGGAATAGAAGCAATCAAATGATCCCTTTTTGCAGATGATAAGATGTTTTATCTAAGAGACATCAAAAATTCCACCAGAAAACTCTTAGAAATGATTAACACGTTCAGTAAACTTGCAGGTTACAAAATTAACATGAAAAAGTCTGGAGCCTTTCTATATACCAAAAAGAAGCAATCAGAGAAAGAGTACATGGAAAGATTTCCCTTCACAATAGCTGCAAAAAATAAAATAAAATATCTCAGAATAAACATGACCAAAGACATTAAATACCTCTACAATGAAAATTTCATATCTTTAAAAAAGAGATTGAAGAAGACATCAGACTATGGAATGGCCTCCCATGGTCATGGATTGGGAGACTTAATATTGTGAAAATGACCGTCCTATCAAAAGTCATTTATAGATTCAATGCAATGCCAATCAAAATCCCCATGATATTTTTCATAGAATTGGAAAAAACCATCCTAAGATTCATATGGAAGCATAAAAGACCTCGGCTAGCCAAAGCAACCCTGAGCACTAAGAGCAATGCTGGGGAGATTACTATACCAGGTTTTAAGCTGTATTACAGAGCTATAGTCACAAAACAGTATGGTACTGGCACAAAATTAGACCCATAGATCAATGGAACAAAACTGAAGACCCAAATATGAGTACTTGCAATTTCAGTCTCCTGATATTTGACAAAGAGGCCAAGAACATTCACTGGAGGAAAGACAGCATATTCAGCAAATGGTGCTGGCAAAACTGGATCGCCACCTGTAGACACATGAAACTTAACCCCTACCTTTCACCTTGTGCAAAATCAATTCCAAATGGATCAAAGACCTCAATGTAAAGCCTGAAATTCTGAAACTCTTAGAAGAAAACATTGGCAAAAACCTACAAGATATAGGTGTAGGAAAGGATTTTCTAAACCAGACATCAATTGCTCAGGAAACAAGGTCAAGAATCAGCAAATGGGACTCATTAAATTGTAAAGCTTCTGTACATCAAATGAGGAAAACCAGGAAAGTGAAGAGAAAACCCACAGAATGGGAGAAATTCTTCACCAGTGACACATCTGACAGAGGTTTAATATCCAGAATATATAACAAATTCAAAACACAGAGAATCAAAACAGGAAGAAACCCAATTAAAAGATGGGCTAAGGAGCTGAACAGAGAGTTCTCAAAAGAAGAAGTAAAGATGGCTAAGAAGCATCTTAAAAGATGTTCAACATCACTAATAATTAGGGAATTGCAAATTAAAACCACTTTAAGATTCCATCTTACCCAATCAGACTGGCGAAGATCAAGAGAACACGATACCTAATATTGGAGAGGAGATGGGGAAAGGGGAACACTCATGCACTGCTGATGTGGCTGCAAATTTGTTCAACCACTATGGAAAGCAGTGTGGAGAACTCTTTAAAAAACTACACATGAACCTACCATTTGACCCAGTTATACCATTCCTTGGCATAGACCCAAAGAACTAATCCTATTGCAGAGATACTTTTAAATCCATATTTTTTGCTGCACTTTTTCACAGTTGCTAAGACATGGAGGCAACCTAATTGTCCCTCAATTGAGGAGTGGATAATGAAAATGTGGTTCATTTATACAACGGAGTTTTACTCAGCAGGAACGAATGATGAAATCATGAAATTTGCAGGTAAATGGATGGAACTAGAAACTGTTATAGTAAGTGAAGTAACACAGACTCAGAAAAAAAATCAAAACATGTTCACCCTCATATGTGGATCCTAAAACCAAATCCTGTTAAGTGAGTATGTATCCAGACATAACTATAGGAACCAGGATAATGGAAAGGAACCAGGGAGGCAAAGGAAAAGAAAGAACTTGAAAAAGAAGAACAGTAGGAAAAAGGCATTAATAAAGGAGATATGCATAAAAATCGGGTTAGTGTAAGGGAGGGGGAGGGAATGGTATACAAGGAACCTGGGGGATAAAGGGAAAGAAGGAGCTCAAGAGAAGTAGGACCATAGGAGAAGAGTATTATTAAGGGAGAAAGGGGAAAAATTGGGGCACCTTAATTGTGGAAATCATGATAAAGGCATTAGACAGTGCAAGAGACAAATAATGCCTAGCTAGTTTTAAAAACCAGAGGGAACCATATTAGTCAAGCCACCTACTGACAAATTATACATACCAGATCAAGAAATATATGTCTAGACAAGGTTTATCTAAAATAATAGGTCTTTGTCCAAGACTTATCTACATGGCACACAGTAATTAAAAGTACCAGTCTGGTGGAACTATCCTTTTTGGATGTTTAACAGCCATACGCTGGGGCCTATAATATTTTGGTCAGGGGGACATAAAGGACAGTTTTTGCCCTCCTAGGGCTACTAAGTTCCTGGGGACTATGAGCATCTCTCAAAATGTCCTGTAACTGTGGTGAGCCACCTGTTCTCTTGAGCAAGGGGGCTGTGGAGAACCCACCAGATGGACATAAACCAGTGTCCAGTCTGCAAAGTGGAGGGTCAACGCAGAGCAAACATTTCCTCCATGCTTCCAAATGAAGCCTGCAATGGTTGAGCAGGACCTTGAACTGGTAAAAGAAAGGAGCCAGGGGCCCCTCCCAAGCCCCTGTTATCCCTGAGGAACAGATCACCAAATGGCCTTTATTTATTTAAAAATAAATTGTTTCATGTGGGCCAACTGTAGGGTCTTAAACACCCATAAGGAAAGTATAACAAAAGATTAATGGGATCAATGTAATTTTTTAAAAATATGGAACGCTTTATGAAGTTAATGTAAATTTTAAGAGTCCATATGGCTATGCTAAAGGCTACATACCAAGAAACAATGCCAGACAGGTGATACCTTCCTTGGAATTATTGTCCAAGGTGACAAAGAGACTCCCAGACAGTAACCCAGCATAGAACTGGGAAAATGAACAGCAGACCCCATCTTATCTAAAGGAATATTGGCATCTGATTGCTGCTAGATGAGGAATAGCTGATCTTCCTAAAACAAGGCTATCTAGATAGGCTGACTAGATTCAGCAGACTGGAGAACGGCTGGGGGTGTTGACAACATTGAGGACAGTAACAGGGATGATAGAGTATGTGGCTCCCATATGTGGGGGGTGGGGGAGGCTATGGGAGAGTGCCATTTGGGAAGTGGGTATATAGATGATTAAGATTGTGTGGGATGTTCTGTATGATATACTCACAGAAAAATCAACAAATTTTAAAAAAGCTTATATTTGAGGAGGAAGTATAAAATTTTTTTCATGTTAAATAGTAGAGGTGATAAACATTACCAGTGAAATCTACCTGATGACTTTATATCCATACTCAGGTACTAATGATCTGACTGTAACCGACTATGACTAGTAATCATCAGACACATAGAGATTAAAGGCACATGTGCAAACATCTAAATGTTAGTAGCATTAAAAATGTAGGAAACAGCATATTTTAAAATGAAATGGAGATCTTATTTAAAGGGTTAAAACCCATTGAATTTTATATCTTACAGGGTTTATACTGTGTTCAATATTGTGTAACAGTAGTAAATCAACTGTGAACCTAAAAATTTATAGCCACTTTTAAAAGAGATGTATCCATGCTCTGGAGAGTGTTACTGAATATGTTAAAGTTGTAATGAAATGCTTCTTCTAGTCATGTGGTTATTAAAATATTTTAAAATTAAAAAAAATAATTCTTCAAAGCATAAAAATTTTCTCCTTAATGATTAATAGATGTGAAAAACATTACCATTGCAATCTACCAGATGACATTATATCTATGCTCAGATGCCAAGGATCTCAGAAAGCAACTGTCTGTAACTAGTAATAATCAGATATATAGAGATTAGAAATGCATGTGCAAACACCTTAGTGTTAATTTCATTTAAAATGAAGTTTTCTGTATGAAACTGCATATTTTAATAATGAAATGGAGATCTTTTTTAAAGGTTAAAATGTCATTTAATTTTATGTCTTATACGGTTTATACTGAGTACAATATTGTATAACTGCATTAGTTCAACTGCAAACGTTAAATTTTACAGCCAATTTTGAAAGACATGCATCCTAGCTCTGGAAATTGTTGTTGAATATGTCAATGCTGTTGTAATGAAATGCTTCTTATAAGTATGTGGTTATTAGGTTCAACAGTGACCTTAAAAAATTTATAGCCACTTTTGAATGAGATATATCTTTGCTCTGGAAACTATTATTGAGTATATTAAAGCTGTAATGAAATGCTTCTAAAACAAAAATTAATAAAAAGAAAGGTATGTTCATCTCAAAATTCATCCTGTTATCCTAAAATTAATTTTCACATATTCAATTTTTATAAGTTTTTAATTGAATTTTTCTGTATTCCATGCACAACATATTATCTTTATACCCTCTTCCCCATTGGTAACCTCCCATAGCCACCTCACTGAATTTCATATGTTCTCTCTTTTATCCTAAGTTCTATCAAGTCACGTGAGAACTCCCTGATGTTCTTCAGTGAATGATCATCCACCTATCTAGAGTCACTCCCTTAAAGAAGATCAATATGATTCCTACTAGTTCTTATGCTAAGATTGGGGTATGCTGCCCATTTCCACAGTTCTATGCTGTTTTTTTTTTTTTTTTTTCTGGCTGTGAATGCATAGATCTTGTGCATAATGTTACCACTGCTGTAAGTTCAAATGAGGAAGGCCCCAGGAGCCTGTAAGATCCTGTATCCATGTAGTCGTACACTTCTTCCTTTGGCTATTACAATTTTTCCACTCTTTCTTCCACAATGATCCCTGAGCCTTAGGTGCATGAAGTTTAATGTGGGAGTCCTGTCCAAGGACCTACATTCTGCAGACTCTTATCTCTATTCTTTGGCCATTTGTGGCCCTTTGTGTTTGTTGCCCTCTGTTGCATGGTGTTTTTTGATGAGAGTTGAAAGATGCACTAGCATTCTCTCTACCCCTTGTTCCACTAGGTTCTGTAATCTTTAGGTTTAGAGGTTCCATTGTAGATGTTTCACTTAGGGCTGGGCATTATACAGACCATTATTCTCTGTGTGTTACCAGTTGTGGAACTTTGTAAAAGTCTCTGTCTGTTGCCAAAGATTTTTTCATGTGTGGTGACTGGCATACTCGTCTTTAAATAAAAGTAGCCATATTTAGTCCATACTAAGAATTTACATTTGTCTAAAGATGTGACAGCCTTGGGGTTTTCTCTAAGATCTGTGTCCTCTCCAGCCATGTGTATCTGGCTAATTTTACAGTACCACACATGAGTTGTCTCCCTTTGAGTGGGCTTTAAGTTCAATTAGGCAGCTGCTCTTTACCCGCAAGATAAAAGTGCCACTACTGCCCTAATTTAATTTTCTGTGCCAGTCATTGTTATGGTTATTAGGCTTTATCACATATACTTTCTTAAAGTTGTCCTTTCAAAATTCTCACTTAAAGCTTATAACATGTAAACAATTGGTACAGAAGTGAGTTTTACATTAATGAACAATGAAATCACCATTCTATTGTAAAATTTTTCTATACTGAAAGCCCCATCATTACAGTAAATAATGCTGTAGCCTGAATTCTCTCTTGGTCTCCTGTGCTATCAGACAAACCGTATAATATATTTTATTTGTATTTATTAGCTTACAAAGGAATGAGTACCCAGTGCGTAGCCCTGTGCTGGGCCTCAAAGCCCACCTTATCAGACCATGCCACGCCCATAATTCACTCATGGCCTCTGGGACCAGCATAGGCCCAGGTCCACAAAAGTCAGTCCATCTATCTTTCAGCTGTTGTGCATTCCCAAGGCTCGCATGCTTCCCCAGGGCTAGCGGCTTCTCTGGTCAGCTCAAGGCTTCTATTCCAAGATGGCTCCCAGCCACCACCCCTGAAGTCCACACTCTGTAGCAGGCCCTACCCATTGGAGGAATTAGCCAATCAGGAGACAAATGCAGAATTAAATAGAGGATAGTGAGATTAGACTGGTAAAATTGCCAGATAGTTCTAACAAATGAATGCTGTTTTTTAAAAATCATTTATAAAAACAGAAGACAAATGACAGCTTATTCATTTTTAAAGTTCAGCATTGCATATCAAAACTAAGGATAACAAAGAAAGAAAATTATAGGGAATATTCCATATGAATTTATAAACAAAACTGTTCAACAAATTATTAGCAAAATAATTGTTACACACATAAAGGACCATTTACTTTTCTTGGGCATTCATACCTGGTATGCAGGAATTACTCTTTACATAAAAATTCTTGGTGTTTTATATCACATTAGCAAACAAAGTAACAGATATCACATGATTATCTTGACAGACACAGAAAAGAATCATTTAGAAATGTGTCAACACCTCCTTTTGGTACCTGAGGAGAGAATTCAGGTGAGACTTGAGGAAATTTCAAACCCATGATTTCTGTGAGATGAAAAGAATGATTGATTGATGAATGAATAGTAATCCAGTAAGCTTGCAATACCTGGTTATATGGCAACAATTATAAAAGATAATATACTCACACTGAAAAAATGTTCAAAATTTTGAAGTAGCCTGGTTGCAATACAAAATCATTTTAATTGTGAATATAGAAAAGAAATTGTTTGTGATGTGTTATTAGATGCTGACTTTTCAATGCATCTGCCTTAAAATTATGTTACTTGAGCTCATATTTAATAAATTGGTAGTTCAAGTAAAAGAGGGCTGAAAATGTGTAACTAGATCACTTGATAGCAGAATATCATTGTCTAAGTCAAAATCCACTTCCTTGTTAAAAATGATTTTTGTTCTTCATTATAGAAGTAAAGAACATTAATACTGACCTTATATGGATAAAATAAATGAAAATTAGACTGATCGTGAAACTAAAATCCAGAAATTCTGAGTGTTTTCTTTTTTTCTATCACTATTCAAGAAGATTTTTTTCTCAGTTTCTAAAATTATTTATTTAGTAACCATATGATTAGAAGAAGCATTTAATTACAACATCATTGACATATTCAACAACAAAGCAAAGATGCATCTCTTTCAAAAGTGGCTGTAAATTTTTAGTTTCATAGTTGAATTAATACCGTTATACAATATTGTACTCAGTATAAAATCCTATAAGATATAAAAATTGAATGGGATATTTTTTTGTTTTTGTTTTTGTTTTTGTTTATTTATTTATTTATTTATTTAATTAAATTATTTAGCGTATGTTTGTGTGGAGGCATGTAACTACTACAGTATACATGTGAAGGGCAGAGGACA
>NW_008349989.1:1957143-1958301 GCF_000622305.1 Nannospalax galili
AATCTCTATATACATGACTATCACTGGTCACAGTCTCCCACCTTCTGAGCTCCTCGGCATCTGAGCATGAATACAAACTCGTCAGGTAGACAGCCTTCCTCTCCCACTAGAGCCTCCATACTCTGCTATCCCTGCCACTGTCCACTGTGCCGTGAGCACCCCCATCCATTCCCCCCTATCTGCCGTTCTGGTAAATCTAGTCAGCCAGAGGTCCCTGTTCCAGGAGGATCAGCTGTTCCTCATCTACCGCAATCCATTGTCAGTTTCAACCTTTAAAAAAGATCTCCATTTTATTTTAAAATATACTGTTTCAGACAAAATAATCATATCTAATATACCTAACACTTAGATGTTTGCACATGCTCCTCTAATCTTTATATATCTGATTATTACTAGTCACAGCCGGTTACTTTCCGAGATCTTTGGCACCTGCGTAAAGTCATCAGGTAGGTTTCAATGTTAATGTTTTTTACCTCTACTAATTAACATGAAGCAAATTTTTATGCTTCTTCCTCAAATATAACCCAAATATAACCCATTTTTTTATTTATTGACTTTTTTGTGTGTATTTCATACAGAACACCCTAAACAATCTTATTCATCTCTACACCCACATTCCAAATGGCACTGTCCCATAGCCCCCACCCCCACTGGAGCCCATATACTCTGTCATCCATCTTAATGTCCACTGTGCTGTTGGTGTCCCCAGCCATTTCCCAGTGCTTGCCCATCCACTGAATCTAGTACAAGAAGAGTTTTATGTAGGGCTTGGTCATTTAAAAAAAAAGGTTGTGACTATCCTCAGGCCTCTTGGGGTAAGTCTATAGCGCAGCTCTCCGCGCCTGGACTCCCGAAGCGACATTCACCCTTCCATCCCCCGCCTCGCCGTTCTATACTCCTAGTTTGGGCCCTGCGCCATTCCTAGTCTCGGGGCCCCAGACACCTGGGGAACCAATACTGCTTCCTGACCCTTCTCACCCAGAGAAACTCAGTCCCTTTCTTGGGTTCCAGGAGCACCACTTCTGGTCCTGGCCCTGCCCTCACCTCTCTGTGCTTCCCTGGGCCTGCACCACCGGCTAACTCTCCTAGCATGCACTACTGTCCTCAAGCCTCTTGGGGTAAGTCTATAGCGCAGCTCTCCGCACCGGGACTCCCTAA
>NW_008349989.1:1963980-2003799 GCF_000622305.1 Nannospalax galili
AGTTACCTGGACTGCTGAAAAGAATGTATATTCCACAGCTGTTGGGTGAAATATGCTATATGCTATAAACATTTATTAAATCTAAAAAAAAAGGTTGTGTCTTATTCACTTTTAATATAAAAGTTTAGAATAAGGAAATTACAACTTCAAATAACATTCTCACTTGGAAATTTCTTTGATTACACATGTTATGTATATAAGGAGTTGCTAACTTCTTTATTTACTATGATATTTGCTTCTAAGTTTTCAATTTTATTTTCCATCACTTTGAATGATCATATATGCTATGACTTAGAACATTATTCACTAAGAGGTAAACAAGTTTAGTAAAAATCTTATTCACAAAAACTTGAAGACTTAAGGTCACTAAAGATCTAAAACAATGGGGTAGTATAATAGGGATCATGATTACAAATGAAACTATCTGAGGTTATTCTCAAGAGAGACAGAGCATTTTTTTGGTCAATTTCACTAATGTAATTCAAGTAAATAGACTTCTTAAATAACATTTGAAAGTAATATGTAAATTTAAGGAACATTTTGAAACTGAAAAAGAAAGAAATATAGATAAAGTGGTTATGAAATTCATCAAGGAAGGCTAAAGATCAATATTTGGGGAAAATTTTGTGATATCTTCCACTTTTGAGAAAGTTCATAGACATCAAACAGAAATGGTATGAGTATTTTATTGGAATAAAGAGACAGTTGTGAAGTATGGTTGATAAAAAGAAACCTGCATTTTCACATAGAAGGAAAATCATAAGTGATTTGAGCCCTTCATTGTGCATAAAATTAACTTTAATACATTTGAGAATATTTTCACCTCCTCTTTGGGCCCTTGCTTAACTGAGTTGACATGGGTCTCATGCTCAATACCACCATTGCCCCAGGCTCACATGAGCAAGCCTCTAGTGGCCTGGAGGCCTCCACCTCCCTGTGTTCATGAACCAGCCAGCCCTGGCTCTTACAATCTTTTGGCCTTCTCTTCCACAATGGTCGCTCGCTGCGGATGGGTGAGGTTCCATATAGGAGTCCTGTCCTATACTCTACAGTGTCTTACTCTCTAAAACTTGGCCAATTGTGGCCTTCTTTGTTCATTGCACTCTGATGTACATGGAAGCCTCTCTAGTAAGGTTTGAGAGGTGCATTAGCCCTCTCTCTACCTCTTACTCTGCTGTGTTCCATGAGTCTTAGTTGTAGATTTAAAATGCAGCTGTGTCACCTAGTACTGTGACTGGGGAAGAAGGCAGGGAAGCCAGCATTTCACTTAATCCTCACAACCACATTTCAAAGTAAGCAACGAGTGAATCTTGGGGAGCTAGAAAACCTAGAGGGAAAAGTGATGTCCTAGAGACCCTATGAGAAATGCACATAGAGAAATGCACATTAATGTATGAACATTAATGCATATGTATACCTGGGAGCTGCTTGGCAGGGAAAGCAGTGCCAGATAGAAGAGGCCTCCCTTAGAGTGACAAGCATGCCATACAGCTCTCATCAAAGCAGCTCCTTTTTGCAATAGATAGAGACTACTGTAGAGTTGCACATCTGGTCAGGCACAGAGAATATATGTCTGGAGATGCCCAGTAAGTTCAGCATCTTGAACTGTGTGGAGCATTCATTTTCCCTGGATGTGTAGCAGGACTGAGGGACTTATGAAATACTTTTGGAGAAGTTAGGTCTACAAGATTTCTCTCTGGGTTGTCTGCTTGCCTTGAGGAAGAGCAGTTCTGGTTTCTATAATGTAGCTCAGCGAGATATAGAGGAACGTGAAAGAAGAGTAGGAATGTGAGAGCGGACTTGCTGCCTTTGACACCCTCTTAGTGTCCCCATGCCAGAGTGCTGCAGTTTGGGATATGATTTAAAGTATGGGGTAGTATTAAAATTAAACCACAATTAATATCTTTATTCAGTTTTATTTCACACAAATTATACATAGATATAGAATAGTCATAAAATGTTTTTGTAAAGAAATAACGAGTATAGAAAGCATTTTAAATTTAATTTTTTGCCTCAACTCTCATCAAATTATTTTAAAATTAAAATAAACACTCAATATATTAATCACTATTTATAGCTGAAACACTGAAAATGACTGGGCAACTTCTTATAAATCAACTTATTTGATGTAAAAAGATGCACATGAGAATCAAGCTTAGCTTAAGTTGCAATATTGCAATAACTACACAAAAGTAATGAGCAGTCCTTATTTATGTCAGAGATTTCTAGACAGATTTGATAAAATTTGAAAGACAATTGGAATATTTTTTTCCAAAAGAGCATGTGTAAATACATTTTACCAAAGTATTCTTCAACTTTGCTTGTGCACTTCTGGTTTGAAATTAAATGTTTCTGAAATGATAAGTGACATTGCCTATGCTAGTGATTATGGCCTACTGATCCAATGAGAAAGACCCCTTTTCTATAACTCTATAATTATTCCATAGGTAAGTAAGGAAGTAGATGATAAAATATGAATGGATAATTTGTTATTTGTTTTGATGTTAATTATTATAACTCTGGACACAGTGGCAGTTTATCTTCATCATTGAGCAGCTTGATTTGCACATCTATCACTGTTGTACATACATGATCACTGAATGTCAGTATTTACAACCACCTGCTACAACAGCAATATGCCTGCTCTCAAAACACTATGTCAGTGTGCATGTGCCATTTGAATAGAGTGGCAGCATGAAACTTTGAAGGCATTCTCTTTTTCAGCATAAAATGATGCCACAATAAATAATTCTTGGCTTCTTACCATCAGTCTTCCTTTCAGTGATTTTAGTCCAAGTGTTCATGGAAGGGAAAACAGTGAGTGCTGGAGACAAATCAGCAAAGAACTTTTGCGAAAGAGTTCACCTGGTTACAGGTTAATTAGTTTTAAAAACGAACCTTATACCTTAGGAATATAAAACTGCTGTATTCACGAAAAGCCGTAACACTATTTTAAAAAATTTAATATTTTGGCATTATTTTAGATTTTCCTCAGTGTTGATTCATATGTGAGCACAAAATTAAAATCAATAATTCATGCAGTTGGTATATCAGAGGGAACTTTTAAATGTTATTTTTAAGACAGGTTGTCACTATGTAGCATTGGCTGGCATGGAACTCCCTATGTGGATCAGGCTGACCTGGAGCTCATAGAGATACCCCTACCTCTCCCTCTAGAGTACTGGGATTAAAGCATCCTGTGCCTCCATGCCTGGCAAGAGAAAATTCTTGTGCTAATAGAGTCTTGCTTCTGAATTCCATAGCCAAGGCCAGTGGAGACCTGGGGAATTAAAGAAAGTCATTGATTCAAAGCATGCTGGGGCTGGAGAAACTGCTCAGTGGATAAGAGCACTGGCTGCTCTTACAGAGGACCTGTGGTTCATATCCCAGAACCCACATGGCAGCTAACAACCATTTGTATCTCCAGTTGCAGGGTACTCAATGCTCTCCTCTGTCCTTCATGGGCACTGCATGACACAGATGCACTTATAGTCCTTCAGTCATAACACTCACTCACATAAAAATAAATAACAAACAAATAAATAAATAAATAAATGTATAAATAAATAAATATATTTTTTAAAAAATATATAAAGAATAATTTTAAAAAGAACCAATATAAAATTCAAATTATAAAATCGAGTAGCAATGTGTACATTAGCTAGAGACTATACATATAATTTACCCTTTGAAAGTTTACATAGTCTCTGTGTGGAGAAAGTACTAACATGTTTTGAAGAGTGAACAGTGAGGAATCCCACTAACAATGATATGAATTGAGCAACATATCACTACATGAAAAAGAAAATCTATCATTAAAAATACAATTGATTCATCTGGAGGATTTTTTCAAGGTATAGGAATGTTCTTGAGTTTTGACCTCTAAGTAGAATCATATCTCATATCTCAGTAGACCTTTATTTATTTATTTATATATTTATATATTTATTTATTTATTTATATATTTATATATTTATTTATTTATTTATATATTTATATATTTATTTATTTATTTATATATTTATATATTTATTTATTTATTTAGTTAGTTAGTTAGTTAGTTAGTTTGTGCGTGTGTGTGTGTGTGTGTGTATGTGTGTGTGTGTGCGCGCACGCGCACAGGAAGGACATTTTACCCCTAACATACTGTGATACACTTCAGCAAATAAATATGAGACACTTACCAGCTCTCACTCATGATGGCATCCTGCTATTGGACTACTAGTCTTCACAGCTTAGCAAAATTAATTTCTGTTTTTAACTATCCATATGGTTCATCGCATTTTGTTATTGAAGTCTAAAACACATAAGTTTTAGAATTAATTGTGATAATAACTGTAACAATTTAAATTATGATTTTGCCAAATCATGTTTTAAATTTTCAAAGAAAATTATGTAACATGAATACTATCTCAATGAAATGATTTTAAAGATCTATTTTATTTTATTTATGTGCCCATGTGCATGCACACATGTGTGCAGGTGACAGTGGAGATCTGAATAGAGTATCAGATTCCAAGGCACCTGTTTTACTAACAGCTGTGAAGCACCAGACTTAGATGATGGGAACCAAACTCTGGTCCTCTTCATGGAGGAGCAGGAAGTACTCATAACCACTGAGCTATCATTTCGGCCCCCTCAAAATAACTTTAAAATTAAGAGGGATGACTCAGGAGGTAAAGGAGCTTTCTACAAGCCTGACAGTTAGAATTCAGTTCCCAGAACCTACATAGATGAGGAAAGAGATAATGAATTGTCCACAAAGTTGTCTTCTGACATCCACAGATGGCATATGCACACTAACACACACAGACCATGCATACACAAACACACATGAATACAAATTTAATTTTTAAATATGTATTATATGTATATTTTTCATTTTATGTGTATGAGTGTACTGCCTGCATGTGTATAAGTGCACCCGGGTTGTGCAATGGCCATGGAGGCCTGAAGATGGTGTCGGATCCCCTGGAACTGGAGTTACTGATAATAGTTAGCCACCATGTGGGTGCTGGTAATTGAACCCTGGTCCTCTGCAAGAGCAGTCAGTGGTCCTAACTGCTGAGCCGTCTCTCCAGCTCCCAAATTTAAAATTTCTTTAAAGAATTATTTGTTTTTGAGAAATAATTCATTGTCTTATACATAATATTCAACCTACAGGTCAATATTCAAAAATACATACCCAGTTCTCTCTTTTCTGGGTATAGAATCAAGAGGAGTTGAGAAGTACAGCAACATTGCTACATCTAGTCTAATATTTGCAAGAAATACACAGAAACATACATGGATGGACAAAGTTAAATTATTTCAAGGTAAGAAAACATTAACCTACTGTATCTGGATATTATGTCAATGATCATACACTTAAAATTGCTGTAAAACTTCCAGATGACCTGGTAAATTGCATAGAATCCTTATGTCCAAAATTACCTAAAAGTTGATTTTTCACTCTGACAATCATCCCCTCTGATTCTTTAGACTGGATAAACTACTAACTATGAATGCTAAGAACAAGATGAAAATTTTATTATTAGCTCTTCTTGCAATCCTGTCTCATAGAGGAAAAAGGTTAATCTCCTTTCTGCTCTACATAGTTAAGTAATTTTCATCATCTACTCTACATGCATTACGTGTGTTAGTCAGCTATCATCTTTTCAAATAGAAGCTGACATTTCAAATATTAATCTGAGTAAGTTTCCTTTCTAGAAACTGTTATTTTAATTACAGTCAGTCAAGGTTAACAGGGAGCTCTATTCAGTAAGGCTGAGAATGCTACTAATGTAAATGTCGGGAAACAATCATCATTGCACAGGTATTAGGCTACAGAGCGCAATACTTAAGTCAGAGACATGCTACTATACTATTACTGCCTTCACTGTAACAAATAGCTTGTCTCACTTGATGTACATTTACAATCAATTTAAAAAGAAAGAAAGTGACCTCTTGCCAATTTCCCCAGTTCTATGCTGTTTTCCAAGGAATTACACAGCTGATCATTGTTGTGTAAGGGAGAATTGATCTTTAGGGAGTGACACTAGATAGGCTGAACAGGCTCCAATGGATGAACTCACACCAAGAGACATCTGGGTACACAAACTTGACTCCATAGGCCTTAACATATATGACAAAATGCATGAAATCCCATGGACCGGCCATTGGGGGGTGCAGATAGAGGAGGAGTCTAAACATGATTAAGATGTCTTATATGACATCCACAAAATTGCAATAAAAATATACATTGAAAAAATAAATTTAAAAATTTCAAACAAAGGAGAAGGTGAGTTGAATTAATACACATTATATAATTTGAAATGATACATAGGAATCCATTAATAATGATAGATACACAGATAAAGAGACAAAATAGATAATAGCAGATAGATGACAGACATGTAATACATGACAACTGTGTATATAGAAGAAGACTACAGTGATTGGCATGATATTACTGTATTCTTTATACATACACATACATATATATTATACATATATATGTTTTCATTTGAATTGAGTCCTGCCTTAAAAATCTCTCAAAATCACTGCTATAGATGCTTACATAGATGATAGATAGATAGATGATAGATTGATAGATAGATAGATAGATGATAGATGATAGATGATAGACAGTAAGAATAACATATATCTCCATATATTTCCATAGCCTGTGAATGAAACAACAAGCAGAGTTCTTCGAATAGATAGACAGATAGAGATAGATAGATAATAGACAGACAGATGATAGATTAGATGATAGATAGATAGATAGATAGATAGATAGATGACAGAGAGATAGAGTCAGTCTTTATACATTTAAAAAATCTACTTTTCTTATTAAGCTATGTATTCTGTGACAGTTTTCAAAGTCCATATTCAGGATGTCTAGAGCTATGGACAACTACTTTCAATCCTTGCAGGAGCACACATTAGCTTCTCTGCACACACAGGACTTTATTGCTCTAATGACCTGATAAATAACAGGAAGTGAGTTAATCACAAATGTATCCAATTTAATCATATCAAATTACTACATCAATGGAAAAAATTCAGCTAACTAATTGCAGAGGAAATTTGACTCCAAATTAAATTTCACATTTATTTTGCAAATAATTAATGAAACTTTAAATCTTTAAAATAAAAAATGAGCATATAATCTCACACAAATCCAGAAATTTTACACTGGTTCAAAGTTTTCTTTGAAATTTTTATGCTCATTCTGTATTTATATTTGGCTTTGGTTACTCCAACCATTCAAAATTATTTTTGACTACTTCATGCAGTTAAACTAAGAAAAAATTAAACATAATTTTTACTGCAGCAAATATTCAGAGATTTTTATTCTTACATGTATATAAATTCTTTTTATAATAATATATATATGTACATTAGTATATGTGAAAGCAATGTTATCAAAAAGTTGATGACTCTGAGACAGAGAAAATGACCTTCTAAAGCTTTAGGAGTTCTGTTGTATCAGTGTGATTAATTCTTACAGTCCAAGCTTGCAAGGAGTATAGGTCTGATCTGACAAACAGCATGGCAGTGTGGAGGAATGTGGCAAGTGTCCCAGTGACTCATGGCCATGTCACACCTGTGCCAGCAAAGTCAGAACCACTGACAACTTGTTAGAAAAGGAAACTCTGGGGCTTCACTCACAAAAATAAGAGCTGTTTACCTGACTCCCAATAGTTCGTGTTTTACTAGGCTCTTATGATTCTGATGTACACTAAGTTGAGGATGACTTACTTGTAATTTCTAGACTCTTGCTTTTGTTTTTGGCAAGTAGAACGTTTGAAGTTTCAGTCAAAAACATATTTGGGTTCTGCGTCAATCGAGTTTTTTCAGCTATCTGTGCCTTGTATAAATGAAGCAGCACATCATTCTAATTTGTCAAGAAAAAGTTTACAGAACCTATAAACTTAGGTTTTCATTATTGAGTCTTAAATAGCTTTATGGTTTAAAAAGATATCATCTTGTCATGATACAGCTGTGTGTCAGGAGCTGTGTGCACAGTGTCACTAAAACAGATGGTAAATTTACAAAAAAGGGTGCTTTGAAAATGTAACATGGCTGAGGGGTATGGCACATCACATATCTGGTCCATTAAGGCTTCTATTTTAGCCCATGCTCCTAATATAGCTGCGTATCTTATGGAACATGATGTGATGTATGTGGGGAGTTCTGAGCTCCTGCTGGCTCCTATGCTGGCCTCATTCTATGTATGTCTCTCCTCTTGGCCTGCTCTGTCTTTACCTTGAACCTCTCTCACAAGCTTTGAGATTCATTGCTGTGACAATGTCCCAGGGTATGATGATGAGCCCACACACTGTTTGCTGTTTATTTTGTAAAACAGCCGAAACAGCTGACAAGATGCGGCAGACATGTTGAATGTGAAGACCTCAAAACTCCCACACAGATAGGTTTTCTCCAAAAACTATTTTGTCCATGATCCCCACTCTCAGAGGACTCCTCAGAGTCCAAACAGCTGTCTGAGAACACTAAAACTGCACAGCATTCTATGCCCTTGCACTTAAAAAGTCTCATAGATACATTACAAAACTTTCTTTTTCGAGCTTCGAAGTTTGAAGATGTTAAACTTTAATGGTTTGTACTAAGGAATGAGCTGTTAGAAGGTAAATCGTCAATCGTAGTTGATAAAAATACACTTTTTACAAAATTGAAAATTATTATAGCAGAAGAATATTTCTGTATGCTTGTGTACTAATAGGCATAGAATATCAATAATATTAAAACTAAGAATAAGAAATATACAGGTAAGCCAGGTGTTGTGTCACAAGCCTGAAGTCCCAGCACTTGGGAGGCAGAGGCAAGTGGATCTCTATGAGTTCAAGTCCAGCCTGGTCTACATAGTGAGTTCCAAGCCAGCTGGGGCTACAGGGAGAGCCTGTTTCAAAAAGACAAAAAAAAAATGGCTTTATAGGAATTGTGTCATTTATTTTGTCTTATTACTTCCCTGTTGTAGACAAACTTTCTGTATCTATAATTACACAGCTATTTAGTAAAAAGTCAGTATTCAAATTCTTGTTTGAAAAGTCTAGCTGTTTTGAATTACTGTGCAATAGAGACACCATTATCTGAGTAAATGTATTTATTAAACTTTTGCATCTATATTTTTTCTGTTTATTAAATTTTTATTATGTATATTAGGTTCTTCTAATCACATGAACATAATGTAGTACTAAATAAGATTATTTTTTAAAGTAAAAGGAAATCTAGTTGAATTCTTTCATATACTTCAAAATATTTAATGTTAACCTAAAATGCTCACTTAATTAGATTCATGCCTTAAGTAATATAATTTTTGAATTTTGTAAAAGTGCACTTCACAGTAACTATGTATTTCTGTGAATAATTAGCATTAATTCTACATCTAAAAAGCTCCCTGAAATTTCTCCTTTAAATATTATCTAGACAGTAGCATGTTATTGGAAACTACTGGCAACCTCATGTCCAAATGACCTTCAGTGTAAAGGACAGGGTTGGAAATATGATGTCAATTTATTACTGTCTTCAACATTTCCTCAAGTGATATAGTGAAGAAGGAAGTAGACGAAATAAGGCAATCCATCACTTCATTACAAAAAGGACCTGTGATCTTGATGTCCATATTTACTGTTATGTTCTGCCAGAATTCAGTGAGAGATGTTGCTGAAAATAAAATTTAAGAAGTGTTAAGCCACAAATATGCCAGTAATGAATGGAGGGCTTGACTTTTGAAAGAGCATATTATCCTACTGTTTTTGCTTTACAATATAGAACTTCTATTTAAAACTTTGTATTTCCAAAAAACCTGGTCATCGAGTCATTGCACTTTATTTATTATGGGTCCTTAAACAGTCATTAATGATGCTACTATGTGCAAACAATAGTTTCTGTCATTCCTATTTTAACCACATTGAAATGATAATCACAACAAATCTTTGTGTTGTACTATATGGAGAAAAAGATTGGAAAAATGTAGGGTCTATCATTATAAGAAGCCTTGTGCTTACATTACTCTTCTGCTACATAACACTGTGACATTTATTAAAATCAATTTCAACTCTTCTCTGCCTTTTCTTTTTAATTTGTATTAGGTAGCTCTTCCTTCTTATTGTACTGAAGACTGCAGGTAGCCAGCCCATATCAGCATCATCATGGTTTTCTACAATGGAGCACTCATAAAGTCTGAGATTACCAAAACATGACATCTAAGGCATATAAAGCCATCAATTAGTTATACTTTTCTTTGCATACAAAAGAGTCTCAACACCTTTTCTAGAGAGTGGAAAGCTGACCACCTAGATCTTATGTATGCTCAACTACTTTCATGTTGTAGTGTCTCTCCCTTTCAAGAAATATTCTACATACATTATCTACAACGAATACCATTGTTTGTTTTCAGAAACATGACTTTTTTCATTGTGGTTATATAATTTGCAAACACAACAGTCAAAAAACATGTTATTGAATTCAAATTTAATATAATTTTGATAAAATTAATAAGAGAGGAAAAGTTCCAAAAACTATTTTGGATATAGTTGGACACAGGACCCTAGCAATATAATTTGAGTTTTGACTTTCTATTTTTTTCTCACCTTTTCCCCCTGTTGTTCTGATGTTAATATAATGCAAAAAAATTGAGTTTACATGAAAATAAAGGCTAGGGTCTATCTTCCGCAGAAGTAAATAATTCGCAGTAAAGATGATGATGGGATTGTTTTCCCATCTCTCTATCTAAGTCTGGATCATTGGTCCTTACAAGCAAATAAGAGAGATCACTTGTAAAAAGCAGTGGTGAGGATACATTAGTCAGGGTTTTCAGGGGAATAAATTGATAGACCGAACATATATCACAAAAGATAAGTTATTAAGTTGATAGTTGTAACTACTTTTTTATTTTTTTAAATTTTTAATAGAATTTTTATGCATTTCGTACAGAAAATCTCAATCAAGTTGGGAATATTTAAATAGCAGGGGGAGGAAGGGTTACACAAGGAACTTTGGGGATAAAAGGAAAGGAGCTCAACAGAGGTGGAGTCATAGGAGACTGGTATTATCAAGGGAGAAATGGGGAAAATGGGGACACTTTAAATGGGGAAGCCATGTTGGAAGAGATGGACAGAGAGAGAGAGAGAGAGAGAGAGAGAAAGAGAGAGAGAGAGAGAAATAGTGCCTAGCTATTGTAAAAAAACCAAAGGGAATAATATTAGTCCAACAACCTAATGACAAATTACACATACAATATCTCTACAAGAGTCCATGTGTATAGGACCCCAGCAATATAATTTGGCTACATAACAAGAAACAGTGCCAGACAGGAGAAACCTTCCTTTGAGTGGTTCGCCAGAGTGCTACAAGAGACTTCCAAAATTACACAGGCTATTGCCACAGCCCTTGATTACCTCTCAGAACTTGGAGGTAGGATCTTAACTTTATCATTCAACTTGACACATCTGAGAGTGGTCTGAATGTCAGTTGAGAAATAGTCTATATCAGATTGGTCTTTAGATGTGGCTGTGGGGGATTGTCTTGATTATTGATTGATGAAGGAGGGCCTAGAGAACTCTGGGTGTCACCATCCTTAGACAGGTAATTCTGGCTATAAAAGAAAGGTAGCTAAACATGAGCCTTCAAGCAAGCCAGAGACCAAGTCAGCAAGCAGCGTTACTCCATGATTTCTGCTTCAGGTTCCTGCTTGAATGTCTGTCCTCAGTGATTGACTATGACCCAAAAGTACAAGGCAAATAAACTCTTCCCTCCCCTAAGTTGCTTTTGGTCAGAATGTTTAACCACAGCAACCTGAAGCAAACTAGAAGTGCTGCCATACACAGATTGGGCTGAGTAGCTAGCCCAATAGCGACTGCACATTGAACAACTGAAGCCTCATTAAACTGCTTTGTCCATGGGGCTAGATTCTTCAGCAGTCTCATTTTGGTGCTGAAGGCCTAGAGGACATCTGCAGAGCCATTGGTCTTCAGTCCACTCTGGAAGGCTGGAGAAACTACGCTCCAATGTTAGTAAATGATGGCAGCAATGGCAGCAGCAGCAACCACCACTGAAACAGGAGAGTAGAGGCTCTCACTAGCAGGAAGGGAAGGAGACCGGCAAAAGCAGCTCCACTTTCCCTGTGGCCACTGTGTATCTGGGCTGCACCAGAAGATGTTGCCCATGCTAGGGGAGATTCTTCTTTCAGTTGCAATTTCAGAAAACATAATCACAGACCGCACAGTATTCCTGACACTTTTATTTCTTGGTTGATCCCAGTTCCAACCAAGGTGAAAACCAACACTAAGCATCATAGAGAGGCTTAAAATGAGTTTTAACCACAAAAATATGCAAACAAGCAATATGAATTAGTTGACCATCTCATAAAACAAGAAGACATAACGGCATGATTACTTTCATATTGAGAATAGTGAGATGTGTCTCCACCAATATAGTCCTATAGCCGGCACCTACCCTCCACCAAATGATGTTTTCTCAGCAAGAATGAATTAGAAATTACTGTGTCCACTAATATAATCCACTAGAATTTGAATGAGAATTAGGGTATTTCCATAATCACAGAAAAGAATCATTAGTAATTAAGATTTACTTTAAGTTTTTCTCTGAGAATTTCCTTGATAAATGTGATGGAGTTTAAACTTAAACAATTAGATAGAGTAATTCCATTGTGAAAGGATGGCTATTTTAATAAGTTATAACTACCTTATCTTGGGGTAATTTTAATGGTTTATTTTACTAAAATTAGCATTATAATGACTAGCAGTTATTGTTGCTCAAATTAAAACGAAGAAAAGAAACACAGCTGAATTTCATATGTCAAATTTGCTAAAAGGATATGTGGAAGGCTAAAAAGCCAATTTCCAAAGCAAATAGAAAGCTGGGATAATTTATTCACTTACTTTCTTCTAAAACGGGGATTTATTTCTCTGTTAACATTTTCTTAAAATACCTTGGCATACATCTTATTCCAGTCCAGTATTTCAATTTCCTGTGAGTGCTTTCCATTTGTCAGTACTTACTGAAAAGGTAGTGATAGTAAAAATGACAAGCATATTTGTAATTTTCATAAGAACGTTGGATTGTTTCAAAGAATGAAAAGGACATAATGCAGTTAAATTGCTATTTTCCATCTATATTAGAATTCATAGATGTAAGAGTTCACAAGAATGGAGAAGTTGTCTTGGAGGTAAGGTCATTTAAACAGTAGGTTTCAATTGAAAAGGCTCATGATAGATCCAAGTAACATATAATAAAGGGAAAAAAAAGGTTCTAGGATCAAAACCTTCCTTAAGGTATTTGCTCTCAGTCAGATCTTATAAAAAGTACAGTGTGAAAGGAAAACACAAATTTTACTTCATTATGCCTACTGTCTAGTCAGTGAATACTTAGGAAATATATCTAAAATATATTTTTAAGTCACTTATTTCAAAAGGAAAATGGAAGTTTTGAGCTTTCTTCACTATAAACAAATTAAACTTTATTTTCTATAGCAGTTCCTCATTGGTTGACTAACAATATATTCTTATTCAGAATAAGTAAATAAAGCATTTGGTTACAACATTCTTGGTTTTATTTACTGCCAGTTTAGTTTAAAGGAAAGGATTTGATCATAAGATGCGTTCATGTTTAGACTGACATTAGTCTTTACATGTGTTATAAGAAATACCATTGTCCTTCTTATATGATGTGTTTATATTAACAAAACATATCTAAATCTAAGTATAAAAACATAGATGTGAATAACTATAATAAAGAATGTTTTGCAGATATGCTATGCCTAAGACTTTTCAAAAAGAAAAGTGAACTGAAGTAGACCAAACTGCTTTCATAATACATTCTCTAAATTTCATGCATTTTGCCTCTTTGAAGTATAGAAGATATGTATCACATAATGGTATGATAATTGTAAGTAAAAAATAAGAAGTAATTACATTTACCTTAATAGACTCAGAAAATTTTTTATGCCTCTAAAGATGTAATAATGATTTTTTTTTCCAGATGAGTAAATTGTCTCCTACTGACAATGGTAAATTTTGCAAATGTGAATTCAAATTGTCAGATTTCTCAGAGAAACCATTTCGTTGATATAAAAATGACATTATTAAAAGAATGGTTCCATTAGAAGCTTTTTAGCTCTATTAGAATTGTTAATGCATTCAAGTTTATTACTAACTTTTTCAGGCCAAGTTACAGTTTTTATACTATGATAATTAATAGACTTATAAAGACCAAACTTTACAAAAACAATTAGGTTACAGGAATACATTTACAAACAGATTTTACACTAAGTCAGTTTGGAATATTATTAATTACTTCTCTGGCACTAACAGAGCATAATTATTTTGGGGTACTATAACTTTTTATGTTTATTTTTCTAAAGTTTGATTAAAATTATTTTGCTGGTTTTCAAGAATTTCATACAGTGTATTTTGATCATATTCATTCAACTCCACCTGTGCTACCAAGCCAGCCCCATTTCTGGACCCACTAAACTTTATGTCCACTTTTTTTTTTACCTCACTGAGTCCAATTTGTGCTGTCCATATGCTTTGAGCATGTGGCCATAGATTGAAACATAGTGACCTTGCAGATGCCATATTTTATATTAAAAAGGTTGAATCTACTTCCTATAGCACCAATTAATTACCAATAAATCTTCAACAAGGAGTGGAACTTCTTGGCCACTTCCCATCTCCATGTGGATATTTTATCTGGTTTGAGGTAAGCCTGGTCTTGTATATAATGTCACAACTATGAGTTCATATGTGCCTTTACCCTCTTGTGTCTGGAAAACACTGTACTGATTCATTACCTCTGCCTTTGGCAATCTTTCCACTTCCTCTTCCATGATGATCCCTGAGCCTTCAAAGGAAAGGTTGTGATATAGGTGTCCCATTAGGTCTGAGCATTCCACAGTCTCTTACTCTCTGTACTTGACCAACTGAGGGTTGAAAGATCCATTCTTCTGTGTGTATAACAAGAAATCATTAGAAGACAATTTATCACTGTGTTCATTTAGCAGATTAATAGTAGTAGATTCTCCCCTAGGGTCTGTCTAGCTGAGGGTCTTGGCTTCAGTAATGGTGCCAGATCTTGTGGGGTGATTCAATCAGAAAGTAGTTGGTTACTCCCAAAACATTTGTGCCATGACTACACTGGTTGTACTTTCTTGCCAAGCTGCTCACTATTGCAGGCTGTAGGCTTCACAGCCAGGTTAAGATTGATAATTACTTTTTCCTCTGGAAGAATGCATAGCACCTTCCAGCAATATAAAATCTAGCTAGTGCAGATGAAGCTTCCAGGGAGATACTAGCTTGATTTCTCCATGTTCTGTGTCTCAAGTATGTCTTTAGCAATATGGTCTTACTAGCAAGTTCTTGTGGGAACCAAGAACATTGGCAGTAGTCTGGAATGTTTAAGGACTTACAGAACCTCACTGGCAACAACTCCATGAAAGGTAGCCCAGTCCTGAAATTTGGAGTTTTATTTGTTACCCTGTGGTGTCTCATCCATCATTGTCTCTCCTTTATAAGACAAGCCTATTTAAACTTTATGCACACCCCCGCCCAAACACCCATACACACACATATTTTTTGAGACGTTTCTACAGTAATAGTTTTCCAGATAATTTTTTTCAAAAGATCTTTTGTGTTAGATATTCCTTCCCCTATTCCTTCCTCCTCCCCACCTCTTCTCTCTCACCACATTTAACCCTTCTTGGTCCATTACTTTCCTTTATACATTTGCACCACTCTTATTTGTTCCTGGATTGAAAGTCTCCACCCACTACCATGGCTGCTTCCTAGTTTCCTGATCTAAATGGACACTACAAATGAAGCACAGATCTCTGAAGGCTCAAGGTTTGAAATTACATGAATTCTTATATTGACGCTTCACAACTTCAAGCTTATAGTGTTCTTTGGAAAAAGAGTTCATTTTTATTACCTCTTGTTTATAGATATAGTGGATATTTTAATGCTTTCATGAGTTGAAATTAAAGTCAATGTAGGGCCTTCAAAAGGCTACTAAGTGTATCATTGCTGGTCTTGCAAATCAGTTTGAGAGACAGAGTTTGAAAAAGACAGATGGATCAGCATAGTTTCAGGAGACAGGCGGTTCCAAGAGATCTCTAGGGAATGAGAGTTCAAGTTCAGACCCATTCTTTTTTTAATATTTTATTTATTACTTTTTTATTTTATGTATATGAGTGTATTGCCTACATGTGTGTGAATGTATCTGTGTCATGCAATGCCCATGAAGGTCAGAAGAGAATATCAGATTCCCCTGGAACTGGATTTTTAGACGGCTAGTAGTCTTTATGTGGGTGCTGGGAATTGAAGCCAGGTCCTCTGCAAGAGCAGTGATCTTAAATGCTGAGCCATCACTCCAGGTCCCAGACCGACTCTTAAAAATTAAATTTGAGAGTTTAGATTTTTTTGTTTTTGTTCAGGTAATTGTAATGTTTGTGTAGTAACATTGCATGTTAAGTATATATGATATTTTAACACATTATATATTTAATATTGATTTCAATATTTGAATTTTATTAAGGTGACCTGAAATCACTTTATCTCACAGTTTCTAAGGGATGGCATATCCTGATAATGCTCTCCTGTCATTTTTGTTTTGGTAAGTATATATTCTTTTCATTATTTATCTCTTTTTTTTTTTGCGTAGGGGCACATTGCTTGCATGTATTTAAGGATACCTGCGTCATGCAATGTCCACGGTGGTTAGAAGACAGCATTAGATCCCCTGGCACTGGAGTTAAAGATGAATCTTAGCCACCATGTGTGTGTTGGAATTCAAATCTTCTGCAAGAGTAGCCAGTGCTCTTAACCGCTGAGCCATCTCTCCAGTCCCCAGTATAGTTTTGTTTAATCCATAACTGTCTATATTATGTAGTTGTTTTCCAGTGCTACCTTAGCAAGACCACAGCTTTGGTGGCTGAAGTAACAGCATTTCCTTTTTTTCCTTGTACTTCCTTAGGTAGAAGTCCAAATTCAAGCTGTGGGTAGGATTTATTGTCACTGAAATCTCTTTCTGTTCTGTGGGTTATCTCCTTGTGTCTTGAAATGGTCTTCCTTCTACTTGTTAACAGGAAAATAAGGGTTCCCTTTGGGGTTCTTAGTCTTGTTAATGATGAAGCTTAGAAACTAAAAACAGATTGAGATGGAAGCTCCACTTAGATT
Source organism: Nannospalax galili (assembly GCF_000622305.1). Lineage (NCBI taxonomy): Eukaryota > Metazoa > Chordata > Mammalia > Rodentia > Spalacidae > Nannospalax > Nannospalax galili. The sequence continues at coordinate 1,981,182 of NW_008349989.1, forward strand.
TGTTTAGAATTTGAGAGTAGGCATAGTGTAAACCTAGGCAGCTTCCAGCAAAAGATAAAGAAGATGAAGAGAGAAAATAATGCCCCTTAATTAAGAGTCCCAGAAACCTGTATATTCAGCAATGCAGGTAAGGGAAGAACTACATGGTGGGAAGGGAGGGGGATTCAGAAAGAGAAAGCCCAGAGCAGAGGGACAGGGGAAGCATGCTTAGGGCTTTGAATGGTGTCTGAAAGAAAAAAAGATATATATATAAAAGGAACATGCCAAGTTATGCTTTTTGAGTTAGAACTCTAGAAGCAATCTTAACAGTGCTGCGAGGAAGCTCTGTGTGTGGCTATGTCAAGGGATGGTCTTCTCAGAAGTATAAACATATCATCCCTTTAAGGGGTGATTATTCCACCCACCTCCTTAGTGACACTGGAGGTGAACAAGATTCATGGGATGGTCTCTCATCAGAAGATTGACAGGCCCTGCTAGATCAGCTCTCAAAGACAGACATAATAGTATATGATGTTTTGATCATTGGAGGTAGTCAGAATGCTTTCACACCAAGGACTAAAAGTATAACTCAGATTTCATTCTTTCTACACTGGGAAAGTATTTTTCCTTTAATTGGCCTCAACAAGGCCCTGAAATCTCCAACCTTTTGTATGAGAATTTAAATGCAACTGTGGGTTGTCTCCTTCCTGTAGCTGGATATGATTTTCCTTCTGTACCTCTTGTCATCTTGGAAATTAGGGTTCCCTTTTGGATTCTTAGTCTTGTTAATGAGAAAAGCTTAGAAACTATAAACAGGAAATCAGAGTTCACTTTTGGATTCTTCAAATAAAAAGCAATTGTGATGTTTACCAAGGAAATAAGAGATGGGATACAAAGCAAACTACGGTGAGAGGGGCAAGGTTAATGTTGTGGTACAGGGAGGGTAAGTATGGGGGGTACTCTAAGGCAGCCTCTAACCTTGCTAATCCCTATGACATTTCCCACTCAAGAGTTGATACCTTAAAATCATTTAGGTGTTGTGCTTTGAGTCAGTCTGGCTACACTGCTTCTGGTCAAGGAAACTGCTTATATTTGAGGTTCTTGCCCTAATGCCAACCAGTTCCTGTCTCCTGTTCTTTTTGGTGTCTGTGTCTTAATATATTCTTTGTATAAGGAAATATCCTAATTGAATTAAGTTTAGAGTAATGACCACTTTAACACAATGACCTCTATAATGACCTCCCATAAAAGGTGATCACATTCTGAGTTTCAGGATACCAATATCTTAATTTGAGAATCAGACTCCACTCAGTCACAACAATTAGCATAATAGCAACAAAACAATTTTATGCCAGGAACAAAAATTAAAAATTGTACTGAGTAATTCTTGCTGCTAGTATGCTAATGATTCCTCTTGGTGTTTCACAGACATCACAGCTGTATGTTTTTCTGTGTCCATGTAATACCTGACTTGAGCCCACCAAAGATTAGGGGTAAAGCAATGACTAAGCACAAATTATCGTGTTCTTAAGCAGGGTTGTGCTGGTAAGCTTTAACTGATAACTTGACACAACTTAGAGTCAACTGGGAAGAACTTCTTGAGGAATTTCCTAGAACAATTTGGCCTTTGGACATATCTGTGAGGGTTTGTCTTGATTGTTGCTTGCTGTAGGAAGACCTAACCAACTGCGGATGGCATTGTTCCCTAAGTAAATTGTCCTGAACTGTGTAAGACAGAAAAGGCAAGCACATATCTATTTTGGTTTCTCTGCACTCTTGGCTGTGAATATGTTGGACTGGCTATTTCAAGCTCCTTCTGCTGTGACTTCTCCACATGAAGGATTATAATATTGAATGGAAGACAAATAAATCCTATTCTTCCCTACAGTGTTTTTTTTTTTTTCCTCACCAGAATATAGAAGAAGGGCTTTTGTAAAATAAAATTACTTATAAATTCTGTATTTTTAATTTTGAGTATATTCATGTGTATTCCACATTCATAATTTGTGTTTTCATGCCTTCATTTTAATGTCTTTTTATAAAGTTACAGTGAAACCAAAAAATATAAAGAATATATTAATAAGTAAAATTGTTTTATCTATTTAAGTAATTTAAAAAATCATTTTGAGACAATTATGACCAATATGGGAGAAATTTACTTATGTGCAATGAAAAGAAAAACAAAAAGGGATTTATAGGAAAGTCTTGCAAACATATCTTTCATTTTAAAGGGTTTTAAACCTATTTAAAAGACTCAAAAGCATTCATCTAACACCACATTTATAGAAAGCATTATCATTTAAATGTCACTATGAATAGGGTAATTGTTTGCCTTGGATGCCATTCCCTTTTAATTAAATTTAAATTACTTCCAACTTCTTATAAATGCTATCTTATTATTGACAATTTAATGTTTGGCATTTTGTATTGATGCATTTCAATGAATTAGGTAAATAAAACATAATTTCTCCCCTGATAATATAGTAAGATCATAATTTTAAAATTGTTCTATATTGGCAATCTCTATATTGGAATTTGTTATAAACATCTAGTTTTAACATCTAGCTTAGTTTTACTTTACACTTATTTTTAAAATATTCCATTTAATGCAAACACTTAATCTTAGTGTGTTTGTGGCTCACAAAGGAAATAACAAATTCTAATAAAAAGAAATTAAATTAGTTTCCTAGGGAAGTTGAAGGGCATAACATTATTGCTTACTAATGTGAAGGAAGCCATATTATATAAAACTAACCCTATGGAAATTTTGATTGCAGAATCGTTCTCTCTTTTAATGATTTAAATTAAACTTTTTGTTTAAGGTGCAATAGTATCCAAGAAACAAGGGAATACCTGCAGTTTGTCATTGTATAATTCATGCATTGCCTCTCCAGCTAATCTTGGCATTCTCTGTATTTCCCTAGATTGGAATGTCCAGGTACCTAAATCATTGTAAATACAAAATTTGAATGGGAATAAATTTCCTGTACGAAAATTAGTTCTCATAACAAACTCTTTCAATTCTTCTTTTTCCACCTTTATTCATCCAGATGTGTGTCTTCTCACTTAACACATGTATATCTATAAACTGTGTGCTGTAGAGTTAGACTCTTATTGGATTCTTGATCTTTAAACTTAAAGTGACAAAAATGAATAGTAAAAACAAATGGGAAAACTGATCCTGGTTAATATAATGAAAAATATTTTAAATGGTCACTATTAACGAGTATATAACAGGTATATTTTGAATCCTTTTGAATATAAGAGAATGATACAAACATTTGATTTAATGTTGTTGAATAAAAGGATCATGAAAATGTGGAGGCTTAGGACAGGATAATTAAATAATCTAGGGGAACTGTGGGTTGTAGCAGGGCATTTGCTGTTGAATGTGTAGACCTGGAGAGATTTAGGAGAAGGTTAGTGATTTGAACAGCAAGATCCTCATATGCTTGGACGGATTGGGAGCATGTACTCGAGTACAATGGCTCTGCTCATTGAAGGCCTATTCACAGACAAGCCATTTGCTATCTCTTGAAATTTCATGTCCCTGAAAAAGAAGTCCCTCCTCAGGTCTATAGTTGCCTAAGAATTTAAAGCATCATCAAATTCAGAAAATGTACATATTTCAAGAAAATTCTAAGATAACTGAAAGGAAGCAAACATAGTTTAAAGCTTAGCCTGAAAGTTAGTATGGTAGATACTATGAGTGAAGGATTATCTATAATCAATTTAAGAAAGAATTTGTTGTTCATCACTTGGATATGCTTTTGACCAAATGTGTCTCCATGTGAAATTTTGCAATAGCTGCCTCATTTGCTGAGGCTCCTGACTTATAGTCATCTCAAAGTCAAGGGAGCACACATGCAATTGGTGACTGTTGTGAGGATAAGAAGAAAATCTTGGCCACTTTACCCTAGTGAAAGACAACTAGAAAGGACATTTGATTTTATAACATGACAGGTTCCTATTGGCTTTAACATCAAAAGGTAGTTCAACTCATCTCACACAAGTTATTTTATTTTCTTACACTTTACAGGTGTTAACACCAAGTATAGGCTTAATTAGCAATCTGAACATTAATCTCCAGTTCTTACTCTGCTTCCTAGAAGATGTGATCTGTGGATTTCCATCAAGTTTGTGTGCGCATTTGCATGTACTCAACTGTGCCAGTGTGTTGGGAGGTTGGAGTTAAATTAATGATGTTTGTTGTAGTGTCAGCTCGGTTGCTTTGAAAAACACTCTGGCCAAAAGCAACTTAAGGGAGGAAAGGGCTTATTTCAGTTTACTGCTACAGTCCATCCATGAGAGAAATCAATGTAGGAACTCAAGCAAAAACTTGAAGCAGAAATCATTGAGAAACCTGTTAACTTGCTCAATGGCTAACTCATGCTTAACTGACAATTTTTTTCTTTTGGTCTTTTTGAGACAGGGTCTCCCTGTAGCCCCAGCTGTCCTGTAACTCATTATGTAGACCAGGCTGGCCTTAAACTCACAGAGATGCACCTGCCTCTGCCTCCCAAGTGCTTGGATTAAAGGTGTGTGCCACCACGCCTAGCTTAACTGACATTTTTTACAGTCCAGGACCACATGCCCAGGGATGATGATTCTTACAGTGAACTGGGTCCTTCTCCATCAGTCCATAACCAAGAGAATCTTCACTAGACACACCCACAGGCCAATCTGGCCTGGGCAATCTATTGATAGTCTTTTCTCAGGTGACTGTAGCCTGTTTCAAGTGGACAGATAAAGGTAACTAGCACAAGCCCTTTTCAATCATTTTTTAACTTTGTAAGACATAGCCTCTCACTGAATCTGGACATTCACTGTTTGGGGTAAACTGATTGACTAACAAACATGTGGGACCACTTGTCTCCAACCCTCATACTCCCATGCTAATCCAGAGTGCTGGGGCTACAAGCATTCATGTGAAAACCAATCTTTATGTGGGTGCTGAGAATGCAAACTCAGTTCCAACTCCTCATGCTTGCATAGTAAACACTTTCCTCCTGAAGCAAGACCCCCATGCCCCAAATTCTATTAATAGAAAAACTCACAAATTCATTTCAGTTTCCAATCATGAAAAAAAAAAAAAGAGTTTCTACTTCTTTAAAGGAAGAACACTAAAAGCAATTTCTGATCAAATTTTCAGGTTTTTTGAAAAAGGTAAGATTTTAGAACATAGTTAATCTTCTGACCTAGATTTCCAATTTATAATAAAGTAATGACTTTTTACATGTCCCTGGAATTTAATCAATTCAGTGAAACTGACATTAAGATATAAAGCCCCTAAGAGACAAGACTTGGTCACCATGACCTCTAAGCTCCATCAATTAGTTAGGTTGATGAATGTGATGGTTTGAATAAGAAATATTCCCCCATATTCTCAGGTATTTGAATACTTGCTGATGGTACTGATTGTGGAAGCTATGGAACCTAGAGGTAGTGGAGAAAGTATGACATAGAGGCCAAGTTTTTAGAGTATATAGCTTCTTCCCACTTTCAGACAAATTCTTTCTCTATCTCTCCCTCTTATCTCTCTCTCTCCTTCTCTCTTAATGGATTTTATTTATTATTTTTTTTTGTGTTTATGAGTATATTGCCTGCATGTATGTGAGCGCATCCATGGGGTGCAATGCTGTGGAGGTCAGAAGAGGGTGTAGGAGTCCCCTGGAACTGGAGTTAAGGAAGGTTCATAGTCACCATGTGGGTGCTGGGAAGCAAACCAGGGTCCTCTGCAAGAGCAGTCAGTGCTCTTAACCACTCATCCATCTTACCAGGCCCCCTCTTATGTGGATAAAGATATGATCTCTTAGGTTTCTGCCAATGTGCTGCTGTCAGTCATCTCCCTGACACTATGGCCTCTCCTTCTAGATCATTATTTTGCCTTTGGTCATGGTATTTTATCACAGAAACAAAAAGTAATGAATACAATGGTGATACGAGTAATTTAATACCAGTTCATACAGTTCACTAAGTTGCTAGAAAAGTTGACTCAAACTCACAAGTCATCTACCACTTTAATGTTTCCTTTCCTCAACTTGCACTTATTTTAATATGATTTTATATATTTTCCTGGTGGAAGGAGTTAGATTTTTTGAGATTATGGAAACTGTGTCCCTATATACTAATTAGAAGAAAAACTAAACCACTGCCATATAATGGCCCTAATGAATATCTATGGAATATCTTCAAGATAACTATATTCTTGGTTATAAATTTTATAATAATGTGTGTGTGACTTAATGAATGCACATATGTGGATTCAAAAAAAAAAAAAAAAGAAGACTGAAACAAAACAGTAAATACATCTGGAATTTGGAATGGAGGACTAGCATTGAATTGGTTGGAACACGTGTGAGGCCGATGGCTAAGTTGGTGAAGATCTGGCAGTGCAAGCATGAGGGCCTGAATCAAATCCCAGTACCCAGCACGAGCCTGTCATCTCAGTGCTGAAGAGGTAGGGACAGGAAGATCCCAGTACCCAGCTCGAGCCTGTCATCTCAGTGCTGAAGAGGTAGGGACAGGAAGATCCCAGTACCCAGCTCGAGCCTGTCATCTCAGTGCTGAAGAGGTAGGGACAGGAAGATCCCAGTACCCAGCTCGAGCCTGTCATCTCAGTGCTGAAGAGGTAGGGACAGGAAGATCCCAGGACTTACTGAACAGTCAGTATAGCAAAATTGGTGAGTTCCAGGTACAGTGAAACACCCTGTCTCATCCGCAGATGAGGGCAATTTGCTTGTGTAAGTTCACTTAGTATAACAGTCTCTAGGTCCATCCATTTACCTGCAAATTTCATAGTTTCATCTTTTCTTACTGCTGAGTAGAATTACTGCTGTGTAAATGTACCACATTTTCATTATCCATTCATCAGTTTACGGACATTTAGTTTGTGTACTAGTCACTTTTCTGTTGATGTGACAGGAACATTGATCTAAGCAATTTACAGACGGAAGAATTTGTTTGAGCTTATGGTTTCAGGGGAATTACAGTCTCTCATGGGGGTGAGGGAAGGTGGCTGGCAGGGAGTAGCTGGAGCAGGAGCAGAAAGCAGAGTGTTCACATCTTCAAGCAGGCACAGGAAGCAAGAGAGTGGCTTGAAATCCATCAGGGAAGGCTTAAGAACTATCTAAGCCCTCCCCAGTGGCATGCTTCCTCCAGTATGGCCACACCTTCTAAGACTTCCCGAAACAGTTTCATCAACTGGTGACAAAATGTCAGTTGGAGCCTATGGGGGACATTCTCATTCAAACCACCATATTCCAGTCCCTGATCTCCACAGGCTCATGATCATAATATTCAAAATGCATTTATTTTATCCTTAAAAGTCCCCATAGACATTACCAGACTCAATACTATTCTAAAGTCCAAAGGCTCTTCTGAGATGCAGGGCAATACCTTAACTGTAAGCCCCGTAAAATCAAAAGACAAATTATATATTCTCAAGAAACAGTGGAACCGAATACACATTCCCATTCCAAAAGGGAGGAATAGAGGCATAATGATGAAATACCAGACTAAAACAAGGCCAAAAATCAACAGGGCAAAAACCAAATCCAGCAGCTCCACATCTGATTTCTGGAACATTACTGCCAAAGGGCTTAGATGGCTCAGCCTCTTCAGCTTTGCTGTGTAAAACATACATTTCTCTCTTGGACTGGTACCAGTCTCTGTATACAGATCTCCTTGCCATATGTCCACAGCTCTGACATTAAAAACATCTCATTGGGATCTCTACTGCCAACCAGGCTTCACTTCCACAACTTCACACAATGGCTTAGCAGGGATGCTCCTGCTGCACACTGCCTGGGCTCATAGCTATCTGAAACCATGGATGAGGAGCTGATGACCTTTTCAGTCTTGCATCTTTCATGCCTCAAATGCCAGCACTAGGTTAATGACACTGCCATGTTTGGTTCAAAGTTTGGGACAGACCCCTGCCTGCTTTATCCACTTTGAAGGTTTTCTCTTTAGTGGAATTCTAATATAAAACTCTTGCAGTATTTTCCTGTCACAAATTGGAGGTTTAGCTGGGTGTGGTTTTGCCCTGGAGACACTCTCCCCATTGTTTAAATGCAAATCTCTGGGCCTCTCCTTAATCACTTTAATCTTATCAGAGGGGTCCTCTCCTTCTGCATATGCCTTGGCTCCAATATTAACCTTCTTAGTGCCCTTTTCCAATCCAAACTGCACATTCTGTATTTCTTTCTGCCTCATTACTCTTCTTCACTGTACATCAGCATAATATGCACCATTAATAACCATGCCACCATTTCTACATTACGCCATCTTGAAATTTCTTCCACCAGAGAATTTAGTCCATTGCTTTTCAATTTAGCCTCAGGTAAGCTTTTTGGCTGTGGGCAGACTCCAGCCAGACTCTGCAAAAATGTAACAATTTCTGCTTAAGTCCTTATTTCCCTCTGGCACTACATTGTTCTCAGCACTGTTTTTTTCCAGGCCCCTATTAGAATAGCCTATTAGGCTCTGCTTACAGCAATCAACTGCTTTTCTTGCCCAAACTTTCAAAGTCTTCCATATTCCTCTAAAACCCCACATGGTCAGGTTTTTCATAGCTATCACCCTACTCTCAGTACCAATTACTGTATTGGTTCTGTTGATGTAATAGAAACACTGACCCTAGCAACTTATAGAAGTGCTACAGAGTATGGGACCACTGGGAAAAGACCACCAAACACCTGATCAGATTTTAATTCAAAATTTTATTCATGCTAGCTTGGACTACATCCCTCAACTTCAGAGTAAGGACTACAGTCCCAAGGGAGGGGGGAGGCTAGCTTTTAAAGCAAAAAACCTCAAAGGGGACTTTGCAGATGGGGGTATTGATTACACAAAGCAGGCAGTGGTTAATCATCTCAAGACAGTTACACAATTAATTGCAGAATCTGCTGTAGAGGGGCTTTTAGGGGGGGGTCACAGTTTTGATATTGTTTAAAGATCAGGTAACCAGAACATTTCCCAACATTTTGAACAAAGAAGCAGGGGCACAAGGAAAATAATTACAGGGATTGAGTGGGGACATCACTCTGTGGAACCCCAGCTGCAAAGAGTTCAAGATTCCATTTCCTTCGGGGCACAGTGATAAGTTTACAAAAGCCAAAATGAGCAGTTAGAGAGATCAGATATGGGCCTTAAAAAACATGCTTTTGTTCTCCTGTGGTCCTACAAGTAAGGCCAGATGATAAGTAACTGGGTTACTTACAAGAACTGAGGGTAGGGGAGAATTCAGCTCAGGATTGCTTCCTTAAGATGGAGTCTTAAAAATGTAGCCTCTCTAGCCAGCACAGAAGGAAGAGTTTATTTGAACTTACAGTCTGTCATGGCAGGGAGGCATGGCTGCAGGTGGTAACTGGGACAAGAGAAGAAAGCAGAGTGCTCACATCTTCAAGCAGGCACAGGAAGAGAGCAACTCGAGATTCAGCAAGGCTTAAGAACATTCTAAGACCTCCCCAGTGACATGCTTCCTCCATCATGGCCACACTTTCTAAGACCTCCCAAACCAGTGCCACCAACCTGAGACAAAATGTCTGAATACTTGGAGCCTATGAAGGACATTTTTATTCAAACCACTACAGTGTTTCCATTTTTTAGCTATTGCAAAAAGAGCACTAAGACACATGGATGTTTAGATATCTCTACAGTAGGATGACTTTGGGTATATGCCAAGTGATGGTATAACCAGATCATATGGTAAATTCATTCTTTGTTTTCTGAGGGTTCTCCACACTGCTTTCCATAGTGTTGCACGAGTTTGCATTCTCATCAGAGGTGAACGAGTGTTCTCCTTTCTTTACATTCTTCAACCTTTGGTGTTTCTCTACATTCTCTCTAGCATTTGGAGTCTTTTGTTCTCTTGATCTTTGCCAATCTGACTGGGGTAAGAGGGAATCTTAAAGTGGTTTTTATCTGCATTTCTCTAATTACTAAGGATGAGTATTTTTAGAGTGTGTTTCTTAGACATTATTATTTCTTTCTTTGAGAACTCTCTGAGCAGGTCTATAGCCCATCTTTTTATTGGGTCAATTACTTCCTTGTTTCTTTTGTTTTTGAGTTCTTTATATATTCTGGATATTAGTACTCTGTCGGATGTGTAACTGATAATTTATCCCATATATCATCCAGGCCTGGGCATCTCTCAGACAGTTATTCTCTGTGTGTGACCAATTGTGGGAATCTTCAATAGCCTCTATGTGTTGCAAAAAGAAGGTTTTTTGATGAGTGGTGTACAGAATACTTGTCTGTAAATATAAGGATCCATATTTAGCATATGGTAAGAAATATCATTTGTCTAGAAAGAGGACAGAGATAGGGTTTTCTCTAGGATCTATGATCTCTCCAGGCATGTGTATTTGGCTGTGTTTACATTGTTACCCATGAGTTCACTCTCATTGAAATGGATTTAAGTTCATTTAGATAGCTGTTGATTACCCTCCAGATAACAGTGCCACTATAGCACCAATAGAAGTAGTTTGCTGTGCCAGTTGTTATGGTTGTTAGGCTTTAAGTCTGGGTTGGACCATTGGTTGATTTTCTTCCTTAGAAGCTTGCATAGTTTCCTCTAGAACTATGAGAGCTAATCTTCAAGAAGACTTCCAGATCAGTTCCTGTTCCTTTGTTACAAGTCTTGTGTCTGAAACACATCATGTCTGCAGCAGTAGGATCTTCCTTTCAGTTCTTGGAGGTAATCAAGAGCTCTGGCAATAGCCTTTATTATTTTGGGAGTCTCTTGGATAGGGACGCAGAGCCTTTCAGGCCACTAGAAGCTTGCATATATGAAAATGGGATTTAGATGGTTTATTTCACAATTTCATAACTGATGTGTGTTAGGTACCCTTTCTTTCAGACCACATTGAATGTATATGATGGATATAGGGACAGTTTCTGAGAATAACACACAGGTATGGAAGCATAGCTTTGATTTTACTGCAGAATTTCTATCCTTTCACTCACGTAGGTCCAGCAGTTCTCTACACAGAAAAAAAAAATAGTTTCTTGTGGGGTCTTGCTAGTCATTTTTTTGTCAGCTCAACCATGCCAGAATAATTTACCTTTTAGAAATGTGAATTTATTCTAATAAAACCTCTAGTAATTGTCAAATTAAAATTACTGACCCTCTGATATGTCACTACTGTCTCTGTTCATGTGAGTGCAAATTTCCTGTTTACTTACAAGGTATTTGCAGCCGGGCATGGTGGCACCGTGCCTCTAATCCCAGCACTTGGGAGGCAGAGGCAGGCGGATCTCTGTGAGTTAGAGGACAGCCTGGTCTACATAGCGAGTTCCAGGTTAGCTGGGGCTACAGGGAGATCCTGTCTCAAAAAGAACAAAAACAACAACAGCAACAACAACAACAAAAAAGGCATTTGCAATGCAATTTCTATCAGAACATAGGATTTGTATAGTGGATAAAGAGGCACAACATGGATGAATGATAATGAGATCCATTATTTCTATCAGACAGCACATGCCTCATAAACATATGCCTTGTTTGGACATTAGGAAAGGACACAGAAATCATACCTTAGGACTCAGCCTGGAGACAATACTCAGCAAACTGAAGTTCCAGTTGTTCCATGGTTTCTTAAAGTCCTCAAAGAATTGGCATTGGATTCCCAATAACTAGAATATATGAATTCCCCCTGCCCCTCCCAAAAAAAAGCAGTGGCAGTGTATATTACTCACTTTTTCTTGCTGTGATAGAAACACTGACCCAAGAAATTTATAGATGGAAGAGTTTATTTGATCTTAGGGTTCCAGGGGAATTACAGTCCATCATGGCAGGGAGACATGGTGGCTGGAGGTGGCTGGAGCAGGAGCAGCAGAAGCTAAGCTCTCACATCATCATGTAGGCACAGGAAGCAAGAGAGAGACTGGAGATCTGACAAGGCTTAAGAACTCTGTAAGCCCACCCCCAGTGACATGCTTCCTCCAGGTTAGCCAAACCTTCTTAAACCTCCCAAAACAGCTCCACCATGTGGGGACAAAATGTCTAAATGCTTGGAGCCTATGGGGAACATTTTCACTCAAACCATCATACAGTGGAAGTTCTGTTTACCCTTCTCTCCCTGCTCCTTGGTACTCCCTCATCTAGAATGGCGAATTTAAGCTCTACTGCATTTCCCAGCAGGGATAGTTTCACCATGTGAAAGCAGGACTTCAGAGAATGTGATTTTGCATCTCTCTGGTAGTTTTTTGGAGTATTCATGTGAACAGAACAGCCAAGAAAACAAAAAGTAAAATGAGGGATTTGTCTTCCTGATACAGAATGGAGAATTTTGTGAGCACAGGGGTTTTATTACTCATTTTCTGCCAAGTTAAAACAATGAACAGGCAGCTTCAAGAACAAGATCTAAAGAAAGCACAGAAATCACTGGTTCAACTGCCCAAGGAGCACATAGCCAAGGGTCTAAGCAGCTTTACCTTGATGCAATGCTGAAAGGAGTGAGGGAAGATGAAAACAATGACCAGCCATGGCCTCTAGTGAAATGTATATCTCAGGAACTCTTCTGTATTGAATAGTTTAACACTTTTTAATTACACTGAATCAATCCTTAGAAAATTAAGTAATAAAGCAGACTTTGAGGGTCACAAAAATGTTTTGAAAATAAAGTATCCATTATTTTGAATGTAGTGATAATTAAACAGGTGCATGCACATGTCAAACTTTTAAATGTGTTCATTTTATTCTACATTAATAAGCTAGTGGATCTGCCATAAAAATATATACATTATGAAACTAATTTTACACATTCATATAAGTATATATGTGGGAGACAGGCTTGAGCCTAGGGTGATATTGCAACTGTCAGGGTCACATGGTTTCCAGGAGTCCAGGCTCTGTAATCTGAAACCCAGTATGCTAATGAGGCATCATACCCTCTATTCTGTGATAGGACGTTAAGTCTGTTATGCCAATAGGCTGTTATGCTAATAAGGTATCCTACTTGCTGTACAGTGATAGAGTGCTAAACCTGTTATGTTAATGAGGTATCCTACTTGCTGTGCTGTGATTGGACCACTACCCCTATATAAGCTTGTGCCTTCCTGCAATAAAGCAGAACTGTGTCACTGAACCTGGTCTCCTGTGTCTGAATGCAGCTCTGCTGACACAGTCTCCTCACCAACCCTGGGGTCTGGGACCGGGCAGAAGCAGCGATGACAGGAGGCAGCACAGGGCAAGCAGAAGAGCTGCCTCAGCACTGGGGGAACAAAAGAGCGGCCTCAGCCCAGGGCAGGGAGAAGAGTGGCTTCAGCCCAGGGCAAGTGGAGGAGCAGCCTCAACGCCTGTTAGAACAAAGGAGCGGCACCCACGAGAATGGAGGAGTGGCCACCGCTCGCGGTGACCGCATACATACATATGTAACTATATTGAATTTTACCCACCTTTATACATTATAGGTTCTGTATTGCACAGTAAGACAAGACTCCTTGCCTTTGTTCTGCATGCTGCACCACTTAGAAACATAGCATTCTTTATTAGGATCTCAACCAATACACTGAAACTTAAGACAAGAAAATCAGGGTTGGAAATGGCTTAGCTCATCAATTGCTTGCCTTGCAAGAATTAGGTCCTTACTTTAATCCCCAGAACCCACATAAAATTTCAGGAAAGGTGACATGCAAGTCTATTCACTTTTCTGGAGGAGACAGGCACATTTCTGGGGTTCACCAGCCAGTCACAATTTCAGTCCAGTGAGTGATCCTGTGTCAAAAAACTCAAAGTAGATAGCTACTTAGGAATGATACAAAAGATTGTTCTCTGGTTTCTACATGTCCTTGAACACACATACTCAGTAATACATGCACACACATGCATACACATATACATATGTATACAAATATGCATATATACATACATACACACAGGTAGAACACTAATACACATATACACACATACACAATGGCACACACAGATACACATTTTCAGCACACAAATATGTACTCATACACAAATATTGGAATATTTGTACACAAATATAAACACATATACTAACATACAAATAACATGCACAAACCTATGCAGATACATACACATACACACAAATACAAAATTCAAACATAAACAAATACAGATATGCCCACTCACACTATAAACCAGTGGTAAAGTGAGTGAAAATCTGAAACATTGCACTATATTGGATTTCTGGTATTGACACAAATAAATATCTAATGCATTCTTTTGAGTATTAGCTTCTAAATATAAAGTTTCACTTGATAAAGCATACCATTAAATTCAACCAAATAAATTACAAATCAGTAAGTTCTATCAAGTCTCTTTCTCATGATTCATATAAGAAACCATGACATAAATCATAATGATGTATTTCCATATTTTCATATTTTATGGCCTCAAGAGTTAAACCATAGGGCTTATTCATTGTAGCAAGTAATCTTTTACTATATTGAGCAGATAATACTGTTTGGATGAATTTCAACACTGCAGCTATTCAAAACAAAACAGTTGGCCATTGTATTGAGTGGCAAAAAAAAAAAAATTGATGGATGCTTCAAGACAATGAATTGAGACATTGAAGGAAGTACTTGAATAGCTATGCCTATGAGCATTGTGTAAGCCTATTTGTTTTCATTTCTATTTCTCGCTAATGTAAGCTAATCTGCTGTGTCAAAAATGTAGGAAAGAACATAGCTAAGACTTTGTTGCAATAGATTATGTCCACATGCATAATTACATGAAATTAAGAAATACATTTTAAATGTGCTTCCACAGATGGGATGTTTCCAAATGCTTTTAACAGGAGAAGCTCAGCAAGATAGCAAGCTTTAATTAGAGTACTACTGAGCAAAAATATAATTGCGCCTGCAGCATCCTGAGGTGCTGGTCAAGATGCAGCAGGTGGACCAGGCCCACTGCAGCCTGGCAGTGAGAAACAGTGCTGCATCAAACAAAACAGACACACGATGTACATGAAATTAGATAACTTTAATGAGGCTATGAGTGGGACAATGTTAATTTTGTTAATTAGGCCATTCATGCAAATTTGATGATGTAGTTTAACAATTCCTACCCCTTTGATCTACTGTGGAAATTTATTAATGATTGAACTTCAGAAAAAGAGAATGTAACATTTGCTACCTATGGAGATCTCATTAAATCACAAGGCAGTCCAATCCACACTGCTTTAAGACAGGATTTTCCTTTATGAACAGATATGTGACTCCATCATTAGTATTACAGTTATTTATTTATTCACTTAATTAATTGTTAATTAATATGTGTAAGCCTGTACATGTACACATGAGTGCATCATGTTGTGTAGGAGGAAATCAAAGTACAACTTGTAGGCCTCTTTTCCCATCTTTCACCTTGTAGGTCCCAGGGATCGAACTTGGGTTTTCAGGGTTGGTGTCAGGTGCCCATTGAGCACTCTTTCCAGCCACCATGCTTAGTTATCTTTAAAGTTAAAATGTTTTTATTTAATTTTACATTCCTATCCTAAAAATGTTCTATATTGTCTAGATGTGTTGCTTAGTGACATTGAAAACAAATATATTTAAAGATAGCACCTCTATGCAACCTCAATGATTCAGGCTATTTCCACCTTACAATTAATTTAAAATAATTATATTATATATATTTAGAAGATGGTCCAGATATAATCAAAATATATGAAATTGACAAAAATTCAATAAAATATTTAGAAACATCATTTAATACATGAACCTATGAGTAAAAATTAATGATTGTGCCTTTTATTATGCAGTATAAACATGTATTCCCTACTAATATTATTTTTTTGTCTTTTTGAAGCAGGGTCTCCCTGTAGCTCCAGCTGTCCTGGAACTCATTGTAGACCAGGCTGGCCTTAAACGCACAGAAATCTGCCTGCCTCTGCCTCCCGAGGGCTGGGATTAAAGGTGTGTGCCACCTCGCCTGGCCCCTACTAATATTTTAATATTTTGATAGTAAGAGTTTGATATATAGTCATAAAAATGAATACAAATGTGTGATACTGGCTGGATCAGGATTAATCTGAGTTGTTACCATGGTGTCATTGTCAGAAAAACACTGACCTTATGATGAACTCATGAATCTTTCTATCAAGTTATTTTAAAAGTATTTTATTATTTTTATGTTTATGAGTGTTTTTCTTTCATGTATGTAAGTACACCCATAACATGCAAGCCTGTGGGGGCCAGAAGAGGTTGCTGGATCCCCTGGAACTGAAGTTATGAATGGTTGTTAGCTGCCATGTGAGTGCTGGGAATAAAACCAGATCCTCTGGAAGAACAGACAGTGATTTTAACCCTTGATCCATCTCTCCAGCCCTCATCAAATTATTTTAATAAGAATTTGTATATTCAGGTATTCAACACAGGCCTTAGGTCACAGGAACTGCTCTTTAAAAAGGAAAACTATTATTATTACTGAATTGTACAAATTTTATGATGGCTCTAAAGCATTCCTAATTCAAAATAGTAACAAGAGTGTATCCACTAGTTTTAGTTAATTAAATATAAAATATAAATTTTCTATTTATCTTTAAACATCACAAACTAAAAAGTAGAGGATTATAAATTAATATAATTATAGAGTTAGTAGCTTCAAGATTTTATTGTCTAAAGTAACAGACTAAAATAATTTATGGAGGTTGATGTGGATCTGACAGTAATATATTCTTCCATTTTCAATTTTTGTTGTTGACTAAACATTTCTGTTCATTATGACTTACACATTCTGAATTGGAACGATAAAACAGTTTTAAAAATGTGCAAGATTTTGTAAATTCAAGAATATGTGCATATATATTAAATGTTATACAATTTTATGACAATTATGTCATATTGTTATATATTTAAGATATCCCATTTCTGTTGAAATACGAGACTGACTAGAGGTTTGAGATCATGTTTTCTCAATTATATTATATGCAAATAATTAAATTTCAGCTTAGATTTTTTTGTATCATTTCATTAATAACAATGAACCAAATCAATCAAAATTGCAAAAGTGTGATATTAGACACATCTGAAAGTTGCTCATCTGGCTAGTAATACTCTGAGGATACACTACAGAATTTTCCCATTTTTTTTCACACCTTGAGAATACTAACACTTCCTTAACTATAAATGTAAAGTATTTGCTCTTGAGAAAGACATTTTCCTTATAATTTTTTGTGTTTGAGTGTTTTGCCTGCATGTATGCAAGTGTGTCCATAGGTGCACCCACAGAAGTCAAAAGAGGGTATCAGATCCCCTAGAACTAGAGTTAGGAATGATTGTTCATAACCTTGTGGGAGCTGGGAACTGAACCTGGGTCCTCCACCAGTGCTCTAACTGCTGAGCCATCACTACAACCTCCAATGTGAAGTATTTATGCAATGGTAGCAGGTGGTGCAACAGTGATTTGTTTCCACTTTTTTTGAGTGCTTATGTGATCTCAGATTCAGCATTTTGTGAAGGTATATTTGGTTCCTTATCTGCTGCTTTAGCAGAAATGTTTGGCTTTAATTGTTTATCAGTCTAAAAGTGATGTAATAATGTACTTTCTACCTTAGGAGTAGAAAGTTCTCCTTTTCCTTTCTAAAATCACACGCAAATTATCATAGGCTGATTGAGCAATGACAGTATCATTTCATGTCTAAGTTGGTGGGCACTTCGATGGTAGCCTGTAGACCAATCTGTAGCAGCCAAATGTCCTGCTCTCCTCCCATATCTGATTTCATAATATGATCAAATAATTCAAGTTTTTTTCTCCTGAAGTTTATTTTAATAATATTATAGTGATATCCAAAGGGCTTTTTTATGATCACATGAATGCAGTTTAGCTGTTGTCTTTGACAAGCATGTTTGGAAAGTGAAAAAATATCACAGCCATAATAATATAGGCAAGGAAAAGCCAAAGACTTTTTCTTCTAGTCTGTTGTGTTTTGGATTAAAGAATGCTTACAAGATCATTTGTATGTTGAAAGCCTATTCCCCACAGAGAGGTGACTGGATCATGAAGGCACTAGCTTTCACTGAAGGACTAATATATTGATGATTTCATAGGGTACTAGGGGGTAGAACCTAGGTAGAGGTAATAGGTCACTGCATCCATAAATTTTCTTCAGTCTCATTCTTTGCTTCCAAGTGCCATGAGGTGAGCAGCTTTATCTACCCTTCCCTGGATCCTGTGATGGTCTGTCTCAACACAAATCCACAAAGAAGAGGCAAGCGAACATGGACTGAAATTTCAACAAAACAATTATGCAAAATAAATCTTTTCTCCTTTAAATTGTCTTAGGTACTTTGTTATAGTGACAGAAAATTAGCTAACCTCCAGTTCTATTTACTTGATCACTGAAAGAGTAGAAATTAAACCAAATATGCATATCCAATAAATAATTCTAAAGAAAAGCATCACTGTGCATTTTCCATACTTCATGTCTTCCAATGACAACAACCTAAAATTATGATAAAATTGTGCTGTTTATAGGCCAGGCATGCTAGTGCTCACATTTAATCCCAGCACTCAGGAGGCAGAGGCAGGCAGATCTCTGAGAGTCCAAGATTAGCCTGGTCTACATAGTGCATTCCAGGCCAGCTGGGGCTACAGGGAGACCCTGTCTTAAAAGACCAAAAAAACCAAAAGTGCTGTTTGTTCACATCTGCCTCACCAATAAGGAACAGTACTTTTCCATGGCAATGTAGTAATGGGCTTACTATGCCTCTATAACGATTTGTGTAAAAGGCAACCAGACTCACTGTAGTAATAATAATGATGGGAAAACCACTAGCAATTCCCTTCTTCTACCACATTTAATTTGGGTTACCATTCGGTTTTCTTTCAAGTTCTCATTTCTACAAACATCTCCTGCAGGACACTTCCCTGAGGATCAATGCATAACTAAAGAAAAATAACAGGAACAACAGGAACATTTTTCACAAGGAGACAGCAGGCTTTTGAGGGCCCAAGGTTACCACCCTGTTAGAACACGTGTATTCATTATGCTCATGATAAACATGAAAGCTATCACATTAGTGGGAGAAAATAATTTATCATTATTCAGATTGTAAAAATTTAAGGTCTCATAGGTGTGCTCCAGTTTGAGAGATAGAAGTAAGGGTTTTCTATTAGTCTTTTACAAACATTTCATTAGATCTTATGGAATTTTGGGGGTGTTAAGGCAGAATAATTGGTCAAAAGCTGGTCTTAGAATAGAGAAGGATTGCTTTAGAGTTTAGCAGCTATTTGTATAATAGGGTTTTACCAAGAAGGTTGAAAAGAACCATTTAGTAATAAATTTAGTAGTAAGTTATGCACGTATCAGAGTGGGAGGAAAACCTGAAAAGGTGTATTGACTAAAATATTATAAAATGTGTGTGGCCTCCTGGATTTGGGAAGGGCTAAATTATACAATCTGGGGAAAGCTGGGATGAGAAGTCATGATCCATGCTGGGTAAAGGCTTTCCAGTGTGCACACCCTCAGGTCATACATACACCAAAGCAACCCCTCAGCTATCTCAGTAAGTAAGCTCAATAAATTCATTCGTTCCCCAGTAAAACTTTAATCAAACATTGGCTTGGCACTAGAACCTTGAAAAGGAATAAGCATTGCTTAGGATACTCAGGAAAAGAAATCCCATAACAGATCTAAAACTAATTTGTTAATGCTATATGTCTCATAATTATTTTTAAAAAACAAAAATGAGAATGTAAAAAATGTTAAAAGTATATAGGAATGGAGATATTTTCCAAAACAGACAGAAAAAATTAGAAAGTCTAAGCAAGTGATGAAGGTCTTTTAGATTTGTTATGGTATATAAAGGATGAGACAGAAATATACACATAATCTTAAAATGTCTATGGTCAGAGTTTAGTCAACTAGTTTAAGGAACAAAATATATCTCTAGTCACAGTTTATCTGAGAATATTTGGTATTTTACCCAAGCTTATCTATATAGCACATGATAATTAAAAGTACCAGACTGGTGGAACTAAACTTATTGGATGTTTAATAGCCATAGTTTGAGCCTATAGTAATGTGGTCAGAGGGACATAAAGGACAGTTTTTGCCCCTTGCCCTCCAAGGTCGACTAAGTTCCAAGGGACTATTGAACTTCCCTCAAAAAATACTGTCATTGTGGTGAGTCACCGGGCCTCTTGTTCAGGGAGGAAATGGAGACTCCATCAGATGGACTTGAACCACTCTCTAGTCTACAAAGAGGAGGGTCAACTCAGAGGAAACATCTCATTCATGCTTCCAAGTGAAGCCAGACATGGTCAAAAAGGGCCTTTGACTTACCTTCACATAGATGGAACTGGTAAAACAAAGGAGCCAGGGGCTCCTCCCAAGCCCATGTGATCTCTGAGGAACAGTTTCTCAAATGACCTTAAGTGTAAAAATAAATTGATTTATTTGGTCCAACTGTATGGTCTTAAACATCCAAAAGGAAGGTATAACCAAAGAGTAGTCATCAACAAATTTCTTTAAGAGTTCAAGGGATTACACTGCCCAGACATTGGCTTAAGTCTATGTAAAAAGTTATTTAGACAATTATTTACTCATTGATGATTTAGTTCCTAATCAGAAAGTGCTGTTCAGATGTAAGACTTCAAATCTTGGTCTCCAATACTGTAGTGCCCACCTGTAGCTCAAGGAGACAAAGAGCTATTGTTTTAACATGATGGATAAATTTGTTTTCTCCCTCTATCTGGAAGCCTTTTGAGAGGGAACTGACACAGATTCTAACCACTCCAACAGCTATCAAATTATCTGAAAGCAATCCTGAATCCATCACTCTAGAGTCCAGCCTTGGAAGACAAAAGAAAAATGAGGAGGAACCCAATAGAGGGATGTTTTGGGAAGCCCTTGTCAAGAAATTCCAATGGAATCTCATATGAACATTTGTAAATTGCCGTTATTTTTTCTAGTTCCCTGTCTAGTAATACTAATTACTCTTGCCTTTACTTCTCCTTCACATCTCCTATTCACTATTAAAAGACTTTTTTTCTTCCTTGAGATAAGAGTTATGCAATTTGGGAGTCTTTTAGGTAAACCCACTGAAGGGGTACTCCAATTGCCTCACCCTTTGTCCCTGTTCAGCATGGAAGAAGCCAGAGTGGTCTTTGTCCCAATTCCCTCTTGGCAATTTGGGTAACCTCTTCAGAGTACGGTGTGATAAGAGCAGGAGCTAGGAATTAGCTAGGCAGGTACATTAAAAGGACCCCAAAGATTCTTTTATAGTTTTTTAGGTGTTCTCCACACTGTTTACCATAGAGAATGCACGAGTTTGCAATCCTATCAGCAGTGAATGAGTGTTCCCCTTTCTCCACATCCTCTCCAGGATTTTTTATCATTTGTTCTCCTGATCCTAGCCAGTCTGATTGGGGTAAGGTGATACCTTAGGCTGGCTTTAATTTGTATTTCCCTAAGTACTAACAATGTTGAACACTTTTTTGAGATGTTTCTTGGCTACCTTTATTTCTTCCTTTGAGAACTCTATGTTTAGATATTTAGCCCATGTTTTAATTGGGTCATTTAGTTTCTCAATTCTTTATTTCTTGAGTTCTTTAAATATTCTGGATGTTAAACCTCTGTCAGATGTGTCACTGCTGAAGATTTTTTTCCCATTCTGTAGGTTTTCTCTTCACGCTATCGTTTCTTTTTCTCTACAGAATCTTTTTAGTTTAATGAAGTTCCACTTATTGATTGCTGACCTTAATTCCTGAGTAACTTCTGTGTGATTTAGAAAATCCTTTCCTACACCTATATCCTGTAAGTTACTGCCAATATTTTCTTCTATTAGTTTCCAGTTTCACATTGAGGTCTCTGATCCATTTGGAGTTGACTTTTGTGCAAAATGAAAGATAAGGATCTAATTTTATTCTTCTACAAGTGGAGATCCAGATATGCCAACATTATTTTTTGAAGATGCTGCCTTTCCTCCACTGTGAGTTCTTGGCACATTTGTCCAAATATCAAGTTGCTGAAATTGCGTGTACTCAGATTTTAATCTTCAATGATGTTCCATTGATCTATGTATCGGTTTTTGCACCAGTACCAAACTCTTTTTATGACTATGGCTCTGTAGTACACTTTGAGATCTGGTATAGTTCCCCCCAGCATTGCTCTTTGTGCTCAGGGTGGCTTTGGCTATCTGGGATCTTTTGTGACACCATATGAATTTAAGGATGGATTTTTCTAATTCCATGAATTATGTCATGGGGATTTTGATTGGGATTGCATTGAATCTATATATTGCTTTTGGTAGGATGGCTTTTTAACAATATTAATTCTTCCAATCCATGAACATGGGAGGTCCTTCCATCTCCTGGTGTCTTCCTCAATTTCTTTCTTAAGATGATGTTTTACAGCAGTCCCTTCTGCATGAAATAACTACCATCATCATGACTTCAGCTGAGGCTGATTGCTAAACATAGTCACATTTGGGCTTGTTAATGGTTGTGCTCATTCATTAAAGGCATGCCAAGCAGGGTCACTGGACCCTCACCTGAGTATCCAGCCATTCTTCCCAGACAACTAGTCCAGCCTTGGAAGACAAAAGAAAAATGAGGAAGAACCTAATAGAGGGATGCTTTTGGAAGCCCTTGTCAAGAAACTCCAATGGACTTTCATATGAACATTTGAAAATTGCCCTGTTCTGACTTTTTTCT
>NW_008349989.1:2003828-2009687 GCF_000622305.1 Nannospalax galili
AGTTATGCAATTTGGGAGTCTTTTAGATAGACCCACTGAAGGGGTACTCCAATTGCCTCACCCTGCATCCCTGTTCAGCATGGATGAAGCCAGAGCAGTTGGCGTCCCTATTCCCTATTGGTAATTTGGGCAACCCCTTCAGAGGATGATGTGATAAGAATAGAAGGTAAGAATTGGCTAGGCAGTTAGGGTAAAAAGACCCCAAAGAAATGTGGCCAGTTTCTTGCCTAAAAGTCAAAATGCCCTTGGCCCTGTTAGCAACATACTCTGTTCCAAAGGCCAAAAATGTCAAGAGTATTTGGGGCTTGTATCTAATCCTTAAAAAATTTAAGGTTACCTCTTCAGAGGGGGGAATGTTGGAGGGTAGGGATTGGGCATGGATTTGATCAAAGCACCTTATATGCATGTATGAAATTCTCAAAAAATTTTTTGTAAAAGTTAAAAAAAAAATACCCTAAAGTAGAGTAGCCAGTTTCTTGGCTAAAACTCACAATGTCCTTGGGCCTCTTAGCAACCTACACTGTTCCAAAGGCCAAAAATGTCAAAAATATTTGGGAGCTTTTATCTAATCCTTAAAAGATTTTATTTAGGAATACCTCTTCAGAGGGGAGGGTGTTAGAGTAGCCAAAAGCCCCATAAAAAAATAAATCAAAGAAGAAGGAAAATAAAATAAAATATTATAAAATGTGTGAAAATCAGAGCAAGATTTTAGCTTTGTCAGAAACTGCATTTGACCAAAGTTTTAAAGAAAACCAGACCTCCAGGCATGGTATAAGGCAGAAAACCCCAGGAGCCTTATCAGACTGAGACACTAGACCAGATAACTACAAAAAAGGAACTCAGCTGACAGACCACATCAGTGACTTGTTCCTGACAGGACGCTGAATCTCTGTCTGGCCCTGCCTCTGAACTCTATGTACCTGCCAGGGGAAAACCACCTAACAGCAGAACTACATCACTGGAACCTTCACCAGAGTCACTGATGATGCTCTAGGACTTAAATACTTCACAGTTGAGCAACCTTGGGGATAAGTAGACCGGACCAAAGAATGGAATATGTGATGATGTGTGAAATGTAATGATGCTAATAAATGTATGAAAAGACAACTCTGAGTCTGTTCTTTGAATGCTTGGGAAAAAAAGGTAAATGTTATGGCAAGATAGTTAAATGGAAATTTCTCAGTCTTTCAAAATCTCTTATATAACTCCAGTTAAAGTTGAGATCAAATCTTATCATTTCAAGCACATTATTAATTTTTTTAGAACTCTGTGTCACTAGTGTTAACTGAACTCTTGAGTCATTGGACTACCTTCAAAGCACCTCATGAATTTTACACTTTGTAGCTGAAATTCAATAAATTTTCCTGTAACTTGTTATGTGAAACATTCCACCATATTTGAAATAGACATATAAAATCCTATGCATACTTAATATGCAAATTATGATTACTAGAAAGCATTGATTTATTTGAGTATTGCTCCTAATGGCAAGAGTCTTCTTAACTTGAAGTCATTTGAGAATATATAACCAATGAAGATAAAATAAATTGAGTATCTGTTCTGTAGAAATATACAAGATGATCTAATATTAAAATAAAATGTATTATTTGATACATAATATAAAGTTTCTTGTCAAAATATAAGCACATATAAACTTGTCACCTTCTTAAAACTCGCATCATTTTGGGGGCTCAAATTTCTGACTTAAAATGATGAATAAGGGGATTCTGGGATAGCTAAATGAATAAAAGCACTTGCTGCCAAGCCTGAGACCTAAGTTTGATCCCTAGGACCACTCTTATGATAGAAGGAGAGAACCAATTCATATTTGTGAGAGTTCCTCAGGTGCTATGGCATATGTGCCTAAACGTGTATATTTAAACACATACACAAATGTTAACAAGTAATGAATAAGTAAATGAATGGTTGTTTACATGTGCAGTTGAGAAAAATTCTACATAATTATCATTCAGTTTATTATTGATGAAAGTGTTACGATTTTAAAATGTTTTAGGTTCTCAAATAAATTTCTGTTTTCTTAATAAAAGATGTTACACACAAACTTAATTATGTACTAATTTTGTAGTTTTCACAGGTTGGAAAGATTTCTTTAATGTATACAGAAGATTTTAGAATAAAAGTTGTTTGTGAGACACAGATAATTTATAGAATACAATGAGATTTTCAAGACTTTTATTTTTCTTCATGCATACATATTTTGAATGATCTTCTTTTAAATTGTACACATCATATCTAATAACTTTAATTTTGCAAATTGAAGAGAATAATTTTATATACTAGTAATATGACCAATTGTGGTAATTATTCCTCATTTGAACAGTTTTATAGATGTTATAAAATCAATTTCACTGAAGACATTACATGTTTGATAAACTTTGGTAAAAAAATCATTCTTTCTAAAAAGTTCCTTATAATGGATTAGATTAAGTAGAATTACACAGTGAATTTGACTTGAAAATATTAAACTTTTACTTCTAGATTTAGCAAATTATAATTTTATCTATTTCTCTATAAATTTCTTCATAAACTTTGTAAAGGCCCTCTTTAAATTTATTATGAATTTATACTGAGTTCAATATTGTATAATGTATTAATTCAACTGTGAACCTAAAAGTTTACAGCCAAAACTGAGATTCATCTTTGCTATGGAAATTGTTATTGAATATGTTAATGTAATGAAATGCTTCTTCTAATCATGTGGTTATTAAATAATTTAAAAAAAACAAAAAATTATGATTATTATCATTGAATTTTTGTGAGTTTCATACATCTTGATCATATTTAGATCCCCAACAGAGCAGATTCAACAAAATGGAATTTCTTAGAATCTTGACATTTATGGTAAAATTAAGAGGAAAGGTTATGTTGCTGCTTATACTTTAGGATCTCAATCCAAATGTGTGGTATTATTTACAAACTGAAAATCGAAAGCTGATCCCTAAAATCTGAAAGAGATCTTTTATGACAAATTAAGACAAATAGTAGCTGATTATTATATTTATAAAATACTTTGCTTCATAAATAACTATGTAAACGCATTTGTGCATATATATTCTATGAACAGTAGATATTGCAACAACTCTCAGAATATGTATAGGGCACCAGACATACTGTAATACTTGCAAAATAGTGGCTTATGTGATGACTGATGAGAGTTGTACTTATCTGTGGATATAAGGATAAGTATTTAGAGTATAGTCAGAGATTATATTGATTTAGAAGACAGTAGTACATTCTTCTCTAGAGAATAATACTTCTCCAGCTACAGATAGTTTTCTGTATTATATTACCAGTCAAGAATTCCCCCCTATATAGAGTGCTTGAAGTCCAATTAGATAATTGTTGGTTACCTCCAAGAAAAAAAGCACCACTACGGCACCATATTTGTTGCACTTTGCATTGTTGTGTATCATGGGTTTTTACTGCTAATAAAGAATTGCTGGTCCCCTCTCAGCCCAAACTCCGCTGCTGCAAGGAGACCATTGAGCACTGGTCCCCATAGCAGAAGTTCAGGAGAGGAGAGAGACGGGTGAGGGGAGGGAGGCCTCAGGTGGCGGTGAGTAGGACAGGAAGAAAAAACCTGGGAGGCTGTTTCAGTGAACATCTAGTTTATTATGGTGGAAACAGAAGTTTATAAGGGAAATTTTTGCAGGCAAAGAGGCAGGGTTGGGTTTTTGGTCGGCAGGCAGGTGGGGGGAGGGAGGGGGCTTTTAAGGCTATGTGGCCTTTGTCCTGTCCTCCAGTCACATGATCTACAAGAGACTGGTTAGGTTTAAAGGATTAGAGACTTAATAGTTTTGCTTGGGGGTTGTTGGGTAAGAAACAGTGTATTGACCTGTATTAATTGATACAATTTTACCCTGTTACATCAACACTGACAAATTTAATAAATGGTAAAAAAAAAGGGGGGGGACAAAACTGAGAAATATTTATAACTACGGGCATTAAAAAATCTAGAAGAAGGGCTGAAGAGATGGCTCAGCAGTTAAGAACACTGGCTGTTTTTGCAGAAGACCCGGGTTTGAATCCCAGTACCCACATGACAGGCAACAACTGTCAGTAACTCTAGTTTCAGGGGATCCAATGCCCTCTTCTGTCCTCCATGGGCATTGCACGACACGGGTGCGCTCACACATGCAGGCAATACACGCATACATATAAAGTAAAAATATTAAAATTTTTTAAAAATTTAGATCGTATGAATACAGGAGTTAGAAACAGATCCAGATACATGTCATCTGGTTACAGAGACACAATATGTCAAAGGACTGATGGGGAGAGATACAGCAGTGTAACCACATCAGTAGTACATGAATCAGATCTCGCCAAATGAAAGAGATGAGTTTGGGGGTCTGTCCTTCAATAAAGTCATTTGGGATGTGAGTAAATACAGCTAAATATGTAAACGGAAATATGATGGCCATATTTTATACATAAGTTCTAGATATACAGATCATATTGATTTGCTTATTATTCTAGCCATTGAATAAATATTTTTGATACACCTTCGTATATCAGCTGTTTTAGGCTTTTGCTACCTAAAATAAGAAATGGTGTCAAAAAGATTAAGTTTCAGAGGAACTTGAATTCTCTTGGGTAATAAGACTATCACAAATATATACAGCACAAAATTAGCCAAAACATCATGTGAAAAATATCAAAAAAGCAGATAAATCATCTGTTAAGAGATGCTTTTAACTGTGTTTTAAAAAATAAACTAAGACTTTCTTATTTTCTCAAATACTCAAATGTTAATATTTACCATATTTAGCTGTTATGAAGTATATTTATAACACCATATCAGTAAGTCATAGTAATATGTAATTTAATTTTTGCTAGAAAATGACCCCAACCACTTCCCCCTCTAACTCTCCCACGTAGCACCACAGTCCTCAATTTTGTGATCACTTCTTTGATTATTGCTGTTACATACACACATGACGCACATGTACACAATCTCCTGAGTCCATTTAGTGGTGCTTTTATGTACATGTGTTCAGGGCTGATCACATGAGACTGAATAGTCTATCAGAATATTGGTCAGGGTAGTTTAGGTTATTAACTTAAGCCTTGATTGTCTCTAGAACTTGAAAGTAAGACCCTATTGCTGAAGACCTGGAGAAATCAAGCTGGAACTGACCTGGAAGGCTCCTTCCTGTGGACTATAACTCATAGTATCAGAAGGTGCAATGCAATCTGACAAGGGAGAAAAGCCATCAGTATTCTTTGTTGGGGTAAGTCAGTAGTGCCTGCAATGTAGAGCATGGCCTCCTAGTGAGGATGGCAGGAAAAGGGCCTACTCCATTCTAGATACACTGTCTCTTATCCAACGACCCCCAAGCAAAGCTATTAAGGCCCTAATCCTTTAATGTTTTTCTCATTTCATCATTTCATTTTAATAATGTGTCAAAATAGTAACAAATATTTTGTATAAGTTGTACCTGAAACAGTGCAAACTATTGGGTACAGTGAAGGTCAGTCTGTGAGCATTTGGAGTCAGTTAGATGGACTCATCCCTCATTATATTTTTACCTCTCAAAAATATTCCTAATGCTCTCACATTGAGAATTAGGATTCTAATGTATAAAAACAAATAACAAGCATTTAATCCATAGTAATTTTTAATAGTTCAATATTCCCTAAAATAAACATTATCCATGTTACAGACTCTTCTACTTCATTGTGCAATAGATTATCTCAAAATAAATTTATAACAATGATTTTTAAATTTTTATTATGTTTTTCTTATTAGTATTGTGTGTATGTGTATGTGTAGGTGTGTGTGTGTGTGTGTGAGAGAGAGAGAGAGAGAGAGAGAGAGAGAGAGAGGGAGAGAGA
>NW_008349989.1:2009889-2027780 GCF_000622305.1 Nannospalax galili
AGAGAGAGAGAGAGAGAGAGAGAGAGAAGAGAGAGAGAGAGAGAGAGAGAATGAGTGAGAGAATTTAGAGTTGATTCTTACCTTTTCTCTGTCGGGGGAAGTGCTCAGAGGGCCTGGAGATCAAACTCAGTTCCATAGGCCTGGGCTTGTATGGTAATTGCTTTTACGTGCTTAGTCATCTCACCAATCCACAGTAATATATTTTATTTTTTAACAGGAATAGGTTTGTGAACCAGGAAACTAATAATGTCTTAGCTCATTTCGGGGTAAACATATTCATATTTAAAATTACACTGAAAATTTGATAGATTAGCTATGGCATTTTCAGTAAATTATTAATCTATTTACTAAAGTATTGTTTCAAAAAAGAGAATAAATTAATATAGGACCAAGTATAGCATGACACAATACCAAATCAAGCAAAACAAAATAAACAAACAAAAACTGTTAATTTGTATAATGGTTAATCTTAATTTTCAAACTGATGAGATTTAGAATCACTGTGGAAACAAATATCTAGGCATTTCTGTGAGAGATTTTTCTAGACTAGATTAATTTAAGGTGGGAATGCTCACCTTAAATAAGCATCACACCAGTCCATGGGATAGAGTCCTGAACTAAATATAAAGGAGAAAGTGAATTCAGCACCAGCTTTCATCTCTCTACTTATTGACCCCAGGTTCAGTGTGGTCAACTGCTTCAAGCTCCTACTGCCAAAGCTTCCTCCGTATGCTGAAGACAAAGCTTCTTCCCTAAGCTGCTTCTTATTCATTATTAGATCACAGAAGGTGGAAAGGTAGCTAATACAACTTGAAATGTTTATCTCTAAGTGCTATTAGTTTAATTCAGCTTTACTTAAACTATCCTACACTATTTGAAAGAAATAAGAACTTTGCATATTTAGATGTGTACTGGGTAAAGAACTTTGTCTGAAAGTGCCAGGTATTTTCTAGAGTTCAGATCAGAAAGGGCAAAATCACATAAATGAAAAGCAAGAAGTAGTATTGCACAGCTGATAAACTGTTAAGCATTAATATTATTTTATTTTGTGCTCATATTATTTCAACTAAAAATTTAGGCCATTATATTTTTAAAAAGCAATTCCCTGAAAACATAGAAGAAATGTCTTTTATCAGAATGGCTAAACAGACAGTGGAATCTTGCAATTTTTTATGCTATTTCAATATTTCTTTCTGTAAATATCATGTTTATGTGTATGCTAAATTTAATTATTTGCTTATATAACTGAATTTTAATAAAAAAGTTTTATAACCTTTGGTATGAATGACAATATTAAAAAGGACATTTATAGTAACTTAGTTAACTATTTAAAAGATAATTTCTGAAATGTATTTATAAGATTTATGTCAAATAATTCAAATAATATTTTGAGAGTATAGAGTCAAATTTGATATTAATAATGATGATTATGATGATGACGTGTAGTTATTAAAGATGGATCCAAATTTGTTGGCCAAATATTTTACTATTGCTTTGTAAACCTAGTCTCCAGCAAAAATTTTGAAATGCTGTTCTAGTAACAGTAATATGTTACTTATGCATTATTGGCGAGGATATCTAGTCAAATAAAACTAAAGGAATATTTATTTCCCCCTTTGAAAGTGAATTTCACTTTTTGGGAACATTTTATCTTGCTCTCAGAAAATATTAACTGTGAGAAGCGACATTTGTCAAAGCAATCATGTATCAGAAATTTTTCTTCCCCAAGGTGGAAAGATTAGTGAAAATGTCTTTCAAATTTCTCTATATAAAAATATTAAAATTCAGAGCTACCTTGGGGCTAATAAATAACCACATTTGATCACTATAGGCTTGGACAATATTGTTACTTGAAATAATAGGCTGTATTATCTTGTATTTTATGTTTAAGAACTGGGAAGTTTCACATTAAATATATTTATTTACACTAAATTTATTTGCATTTAAATTTGTCCAAAAAATGAAGCTTCTAGAATAAAAAATTAGGGTTGTCACATAACTCATAATTGAGTCTCTAATCTAGTGAGAAAGGTATGCTTGTCACAGAAGCTATGTGTGTGGCTAACGTTTTGTTACATTCTCTGCAGCTCATCCCAAGTTCTCCCTCCATTTGATTTATGTTGTGACCAAGTAGGTAAATTAATTGGAAAAGAAGTGCTACTTTACATGCTTTAAAGAGTTTCATGATGTCTAAAATTATATATAGCAGGCATTACTGCTCAATGTGGCTTTTATTTATTTTCTTGGCTTTGGTGTGTAGAGATACATTTTCATGGTTTTTTACCTTAGCCTTTTCTTTAATAATTATGAATCAACATTCATAGAAACTGAATTACTAGCTATTCTTGCTATTATATACATTCTTCAAACCATACATTCTGAATTACTCCCTTGCACTCTGTGCATGATTACTACATAGTTTAGAAAATGTGT
The DNA here is from genome assembly GCF_000622305.1 of Nannospalax galili. NCBI lineage: Eukaryota > Metazoa > Chordata > Mammalia > Rodentia > Spalacidae > Nannospalax > Nannospalax galili. The sequence continues at coordinate 2,012,323 of NW_008349989.1, forward strand.
TGCCTGATTTCCTGCATCTACTGTTGATGGAGGCCTTTGAACAAAATTGATATTCCTTAATATCAGCATTAGTTAACACATTATAACAAATAAGTAGTGCACTTTTCCATGTACATATGTGTGTGTGTGTGTGTGCTCTTGAAATCCACTGAATTCTGCTTTATTGTTTTATTATTTGGGAATTTCATACATGAATATTGTGTTTTTATTATTTCCACTCCTCCAGTCTGCTCCTAACTCCTTGCATATTCCCCCCAGCCCCAACTCCTGCACAATTTCTTGTCCTCTTCTTTGATTATTATTGTTATATATGTATACATATATTCATATATATACACATATATATATAATACATGTATATAAAACACAGTGAGTCCATTTAGTGGTACCCCTATGTACATGTTTAGGGCTTCCCATGTGGGATTAGATAATCTCTCAGTGTGCTAGTGTCTGGAGAAAACTGATTCTCCTCCCCATAAGCATCCTTTGCTTGCCTGTAGCGCTTCATTTTTAAGTGGAACCCATCCACCTTGGCATTGCAACTGGTTTTGTTATTTTGCTGATCTTTCAGGCTACCCCAATGTGAAGATTTCACTGGTGTATCTTCCCTATCATGGCTAGAATGTATTAACTAGCAGAAGTGTCTTGTCCCTCTGGCTCTTAAAATCTTTTCCTGCCCTCTTCTGCTCTGTTCTAAGAGTTTTATGTGTAGAAGTTCCACTGTAGATATATCATTTAGGACTGGACACACACAGTCACTTATTCTCCACATTTGACCAGATATGGAACTTTGTAATAATCCTCACCTGTTGCAAAAAGTACCTTCTTTGATAAGTACTGAGAGCTACACTTGTTTGTGAATATAAGGATACTTTAGAATATAGTAAGAAATCACATTGAATTCTGTATTCCTTCTTGCTAAGCCCAGTAGAGCAGGGGTTCAGAGAATCCTTAAAAAGGGACAGCATAGCATGAAAGACAATACACATTTAATTAGAATCTCAAGAGTGGGGTATCAGGAAGCTATCTGCTGTGGAAGAGAGAAGCCCTGAGTTCTTGACTGTGTATTTATTGCCTTAGCTTACATAAGTAAGACAAGCAAAGACCATTGCTCACTGCAGTCTTGTGAAAGTTTCTTCAAGATCTCTTGGTATTGTATTTCAATATTTCAATACCTTCTTGTATGTAGGAAATTAACTAAACACCTAAACACAACAGAACTTAGGATCTGTAGTTAGAGTGCTTTTTTTTTTTTTAATATCAAGTCAGGGGTCCTGGAAACTGCCCTTTGTCTATCTCAACATCCATGTCTGAGCAGTTTTATATTACATAGTCATCCTTGACTACAGGAAACGTTGCTCAGAATCAAGCATGCTTTCAACAATGTTCGGGTAGAGTGGTTGTCTCAAACACCTTCTAAGGCATACAACTCTACATCTTCAAACTCCCTTTCATTCAGCTTTATACTCTGCAAGGAATAGCCATTTTGTGCTTTTCTTCTTCTTTCCTGCTGGTACATATATGCAGTTCCAGGGACTTCAAAGAGCATCAATGAACTCTCTCTTCAATTAAGAATTCAATTGTGTGGCTTAATGCTAATTTTTGGTTAAGTAACCAAATAGGAATTTGGAAGATGTCATGAAAAGAATATTTTTATGCTGGGAGTTTGCCTTGGTTAAATCCACTGGATACTGTACATGGATTTATCATAACATGAGGGGGAAAAATGAGCCACTTCTTCAAATGTAGATTCTGTGATGATCTTTGTGTTTAGCACTCCTAAACGTTCACATGGATGTGCCCTTTCAAAGTATTAGAGTCACGCTATTTCCATTCCTGCCTCTGATTTTGGCCTATGGAGAAAACACTTCTATCGGAAATTTTCCTGATCTTAAATCTTGTCTGCATTTGTTTCAACATCAGCAGGACTGGAGTCTGCTTAGAGCTAGCTGTTTGCATCACAGATGGTGTATTCTGGCTGCACTGCCACAGTGACAGGGGAGAAGGAATTTCTGCAGACATCTTTAGTGAGCACGCCTCTCAATCAACTTCTGATATTGTTGCATTGAAGATTAGGTTTCAACATATGGATTTTGAAGAGGACAGTAACAATCAGACTATAACAGCCTATTTGAGCCTATCATCTTCTCAATTTAATGTGATGGTGAATATAGAAACAACCATTCAATTTCATTTGCCTTGTAGTTATTTTCTACGTATCTCTCTAGTGCTAGAGAAACAACATTGCAGTGGATGTTAAAATTGTGACTGATTAGGGATGATAACATTGTAGGCAATCACAGTAAAATAATTACCAATTATAATTCTGCAGTATATACAGAAATTAGTACTATTCTATGGGCCAATCTGCTGCTTATTGGTTGTTGAGAGTTTCAATTTCATAATCACAAGGATACATTCTACTTAGAATGACTTTGATTACCTCCTGTCCTAGTGTAGACTTTCCAGAAGCAGATATGTAGCAAAGATCCATCTGAAGGTATTCGTTAAGAAACCCCCTAAAGAAACCAAGAAAAGACTGAGAAAATCAACAGGTAGAAGGAGAGAAGTTTGAAATGAGGACAATCTCTTCCATATTCCTGTGGAAAGAATGCTTGATATAAACTTGTCAGAGAGTTTTGAGTAAGTCACACTTGCGTATTTGTCCTAATAAAAGAAAAACTGGGATTGATGTAACCTGGTATATATACTCTGTCACTTATGTGTAGAATGTTCTGGGAGGGATGAAAGTTGTCAAACACCTTTGGCTTTAACAGAGAGATGGATTATCTGCTCAAATGCCATAGGACATTTTCTGAAAGAAGTATAATATGCTGGTTAGAGGTAAAAGCATACAATTCTGTTTTTAAAGCATGACAAATGTTAAGGAAGAAATAACTATCATGAGAAGATGATAAAAGATATAAATGTTGGAAAATAATATAGCTTCACTGAAATTCATATTTTAAAATTTTAAAACAAGCAAAAGAGTCAGCTTTGGAGTTCACTGAAGAAGGGCAATAAGGTAGTAGGAAGAGAAAATGAGAAAGCTCTGAAGATTCTGTGTTTCAGGAACGGAAATCAACAAGGAGGCAATAAAGTTGGAATACAATGAAGGGAAACAGGACAGAAAGTGAAAGTAATCTGCAAAGTCAAGGAGGCAACCACTGTCCACAGAAGCACAGATGCCCAAGCACTCTCCAGGTTGACCTGATGTGGCCTTGTTTACTCAAGACCAGCCTCAGAGACAGGATGAGTGATTTGTGGGTCACTGCACTCTCCCAGTGCTCAATGCAAAATAACCTCAAGACTTTCTTCCTTCAAGCTTCAAGGATCTGTAAACACTGATGCTCCATTTGGGAAAATCAGAACGCTGAATTTAAAAGCAGCACGCCAACACAGAACTTTCTCTGAACCCTGATATCAGCAAGACTGCTGTCCTAAAAGTTGCACCAGACACATTCCTCATACATACATAGCTTGTGAGGGCAGAAGCCTGTATTTGTAAAAGAAGAAGAGAAAGAGAGGAAGGAGGGGAGGAAGGGAGGAGGGAGGGAGGGACGAAGGGAGGAGGGAGGGAGGGACGATGGAAGGAAGGAAGGGAGGGAGGAAGGAAGGAAGGAAGGAAGGGAGGAAAGAAGGAAGGGAGGGAGGAAGGGAGAAAGAAAAAGAAAGAAAGAGAACAAAAGAGAGTTTTGCTGATGGTCACACCCTTTCCTGGAGAAGGCAACAATTAATTTTATTCAAGATAACAATCACATAAAAGGAGTAGATCATATAGACTAAGTATGTTTCTTTAAGAAAATTGTTAAATGTCAGGCAGATGTAACCCATCACTTTTTTTTTCCTGAGACACTTTTTCACTATATTTTGCTGGCTGTGTGGAACTTATTGTGCACACCAGGCTGGTAAGGAAGTCACAGAAATCTGCCTGCCTCTACCTCCCAAGTCCTAGGATTACAGGCTTGTGCCACCATACCTGAACTCCATCACAGATTTTAAAACAAGACTTTAAAAATGTGTTAGAGTTTCAAAGAGTATTTATGGCTATGGTTGAACCAGTAATGCTGAAAACACAAGGGCAGGTTAGGAAAAAAAGAACCCTAACGTGAAAAGATGGTGACTTGAACTACTGTGAACACAGCATCATAGACAAAAGTGTTCATATGATAGACAGAGATGATGGAGCTGATGAAATTTCCCAAGGCTCCAATGACAGTTTATAAAAACAGAAAAGGAATCGGTGATAATAGCAAAACTTTTTGTACGATAACTAAGAAAACTGTGTGAGCATAGGTCAAAATCAGTATCTTGAAAGGCTGGATTCTGAAACACCTTGCCATTTACAGTCCAGAATGTGAACATGATCAGTCAGTGAGACTCTTAAGGGGTGATTAGATAAACAAAAGTAATTAGGGTGGATTTGGTGTTCTGAATAAATTGTTTCAAGATAAATATACGACCGATTTTGCTCATGGGTAAGAATTAACCTCAGGATTTAGAAATGCAAAGGTCATCGGTGACATCATAATCACTTTTCTGGTACACTGTAACAGTATTTATGGTATGCATTAATCCTAACAGTAGACTAGAGGTGAAATGAATCTCTCTCTCTCTCTCTCTCTCTCTCTCTCTCTCTCTCATCATTTATGTTTTTGATTGTGTGGCAGTGCACCTCTGTGTCAATCAGGTGTTCTTGGAACTTTCTATCTTCCTGCTTCAGGTTCCTGAGTGCTAGCAGGATAGGCATATGCTACCACAGCCTTGGTTTCAAAAGCTTCCTTCAGTCAAGGGCATATTTTGCCATCAATTTGTATCTTGAATTTTTTAATATTCAAAAATTTCAGCAACTGAGAGCATGAGTTTTTGTTCCTTGTGCAGAATCAGCATGAAATTTCACAACATCAGATAGAAGGTGCTAAGTGGTCACTCTGTTTCCCAACTGTTCTATTATAGTTTGTTTCCAGCATAACAGGCAGATTGCATGTGTTAAAGTAGTTGACATGTTAAGACCCATCCAAGAGCTTGCCTTATTCCTTTGTCACTGAGGGTAAACACCAAGGTCTATAAGAGAGCTACAAATCCAGTATAACTTACCTCTTTGTAGTTTTGCTTTCGACCCCAAACAGCACTGCTCTTACATCATATAAATGCTTTCTGTAATAGAAAGATAATGGTCCCAGTCAATGTTTTTGCACTTTCTTTTTTAATGATTTGTAATGCTTTGCACTAACAGTAGGTTCTAAATTCACTCCAGCTCTAGAACTTGCTACAGGACTGTAATAGACTTACAGTCTTACTGCCCTGGCATCATCTAGAACTTGCTACAGGACTGTAATAGACTACAGTCTTACTGCCCTGGCATCATCTAGAACTTGCTATGGACTGTAATAGACTACAGACTTACTGCCCTGGCATCATCTAGAACTTGCTACGGACTGTAATAGACTACAGACTTACTGCCCTGGCATCACAGCTCATCACTATCATTGCCTATTTACTCACTGATTCACTGATTAAAAAGAGCACTTAGTAAATGGTCTCCACCACTCTAAGTAGGATAATAAACTTTTTACTTTCTGTAAGACCTTAATCATACTTCCTTATTTAAATCTCTGATATTTATAAACTTGCACTGAATTGAAATATTAACTTTATTTGATTTTTTTTCTAGGAAAATCTTCATAGAGTAACTGTGTGTTTGACTCACCAGTCAGCACCTGGGGGAAAAAAAACTCAATGACTGGGTAAATGAATAATGAAGATTTGTTCTTCTCATATAAGTTTATGTAAAATTATTTGTAAATAAGAAATGTGATCATAGCAGCTTGTTTGATGTTCAAATAAAGTTTAACATCCTCTGGTAAGGTCTTACTATCATTCTGGAATACCTAAATAACTAGATATTTATTAATAATATTTCAGAAAGGATTGAAAATAGCTGGATGTTCATTAATGAATGCTTTTTAACTGAACAATTCCAGAATATTAACAGAAATAAATACAATGTGCAGGTTAGTTACACATATGAACTCACAGCAGTGGTGCCAGAATGCACATGTACCATGCAAGTTCAGATGAGACAAAATCCCAACATAAACATGAGGAAATGGAAAAGAAGCTCCAATCCCACCTAAGGAAACTATGGCAACAGTTGGCTGCTGGGAGAGGCAAAGACAGTCTGTTTCAAGGATAGGTTGATAGGTTAACCAGGCTCCAATGGATAGACTCATACTCAAGGACATTTCCAGGCACAAAATAGACTCTCCTCTCTTTCTCTCTCTCTCTCTCTCTCTCTCTCTCTCGAGGTGATCTCAATACCAGCAAATTATATTGAATGTAAATCACAAAGATTCAGTTAAAAAAAAAGAGAAAAAAGTAGCTGTTCTAGGAAATAGTTAATGTTAATACTAGCAAGTCTAAAAATAGTTGGTAGATTTATTTATGCATACTTATCTGATTTTTCTCATTTTAATATATTGTTGAGTTTTTGTGCATTTAATATGATACATATCATATTTCAGATATTCTCTCATATATGTTAAGTCCTATTCAGTCAAGCATTAATTATCAAAGCATGAAATGTCTCACATTATTTTTACTTGGAAAAATCTTCCAGGTTGCATCTTTCAGTCGTGGTTCTTAACAATAAACCATTAATTATCAAAGCATGAAATGTCTCACATTATTTTTATTTGGAAAAATCTTCCAGGTTGCATCTTTCAGTCATGGTTCTTAACAATAAACCATTTTTATTTCAAGGGAAAAACATTTTTTGTATTATGATTCAATTATAAATTAGCACATTTGTATGCTTTATAAGTCAAAGTTATGTTTTTAACTTTTAATTTTCACATGGCAATGTGTCAGTAAAATTATGGTTTTATTCCATCATGGAAATAAAATGAGCATCCAGAGTATGTGACACACTTGTGGTTAACACTTATTTTATGAATTTGAAAGATAGCCTACTGATTCAGCTCAATATTATGATTACACATTTTTGCCTATTTTATTTTGTATTCTATTTTATTTATTTAATTTATCCTTTGAGACAATGTTTTGTTGTATAGCCCAAGCTGATCTAGAATTCTAGAAATATCCCAGACTTGCTTTAATTTCTCATTGTTTCTGCCTCTGTCTCATGAATACTCAAATTGTAAGTATGTATCACCATATTAGCTGAATTGCATTTATTTTAAAACAGATTATATATTTTAACTCTAACTCTAAAGTTAAGGAGGTGTTAAGTTTATATGAACTACAGATATGCAATAGCAGTATTGTATTGTCATAAAGTATATGATTCCAAATTGTAATCTTCTGAAAAATTTACTATCAAATGATCTTTTTTTAAGGTATGTATCTTTTTATTTCAAATTGTATGGGTTTATCACAATGAATGACAGCTAAGTAAAATATGAAGTATAAATAGACTCTGTCAGTGCTAAGTTTTAAAGTAACACAGGTGAGAAGTTTTAGATGGCAGGTGGAGTAAAAGGGTTTCTTGCCACTCCTGCATTCACCAGAGAGAAGGCACATGGCCAAGAAGGAAAACGGGCGTGGTGTTTCCTAACAAGTACTGAAATACTTATTTTTGCCCTTTCTTATTTGATTTTTTACTTCACTAATCCCAACTAAGAGGAAATGGTGCCTTTTCAAAGTACTAGAAAGCAAAACATTTATTCTACAGTAGGTAATGGGGAGGAAATGTACATTACAGGAACTGAGTTGAAGACTTGGAGGAAAGTAAAACTTAAGAGCTGAAATGCTCAGTTAAGAGAGAGCAAAGATTAAGGAAATGGTCCAGATTTGGGCAGATAATCTATACTGCTAGGGATCAAGCGTTATTTGTGGAAGGTAGTTCAAGATAATCTGATAGTTCTTAGAAACATGTAAGCTATCAATACTGAATTGGGAATAGAAAATAGAAAAGCTGAGCAGACTTATAACAAATAAGGAAATTGAATTCAGTCAGTGATTTAAAAGTATCCATCAAAGAAAAGGATGGAACTTGATGACTTCAATGTTGAATTCTGCCAAACATTTAAAGAATTAGTACAAGTTTTCTTCACACTCTGAAAACATTGAAGAGGAGAGAGTACTTCTGAGCTCATTGTACATGGGCAACTTCACCCTGGTATCAAAAATGAAACAACGACTTTTAAGTATGGGCTGTTATCCCCCATGAGCCATAGTTGCAATAATCCCTGACTGGCTGGAGTGCCTCACCAAGTGAAGATCTTACCACACAAGCATGAGGAGAGGAATTCACATCCCTGAACCCACAGAAAAAGCCAGTGCGGTATGGCAACCTGCCTGTCACCCTATCGTGCAAGACACAGAGACAGGAAATCCTTAGAACAAGCTAACTAGCCAGACTACATGACAGGGCGAGGTCAGGATTCAGTGTGATACCTTGCCTCAATATATAAAGTGGAAAGTGATCAAAGAAGACCCCTGACATCAACACCAGGCCTCCACAGGCACATGCACAAACACATACACAGTGAAAAAAAAAATCCAAAGAATGGTAGGAAACTGAATTCAACAGCACATTCAAAGAAGTAGACAAACTTGCATTGAGGGACATCTGGGGACACTAACTTGACTAAACCTTCAAATGATCTTTTTAAGAGTAGTCTTCTGACAGAAATTAGCATATAAATTACATGTTCGATCTATAGTTTTACAGAATCCTAATGTCTCTGTTATTCCTCCATTCTTGGCTCTCTTTTTTTCCTCTAAGACATTTGTTCTCAACAGCTTACATGTCCAATTAAATGCAAAATGTGTTACCTCAAAAAAGAAATTCCTTCCATATCATGTTTCTTAATAAATTTTTATCTAAGTAAATGATGGGACAAAAGTTGTCTGTTGTATGTTTTGTGTGGCCCTTGTCAAGAACTTTTATATTGTATAAAAATCGCATAATATTTTATGATGTGTTAAAATTACACAAAATGTAAACTTTTGTGTCCATAAGCTCAAATGTTTTTTAAAGTCATTTCTAAATCTTATTTCAGAATACAGAGGGTCAGTCATTATTTTCTGTCTCTTCATCTCAGGACTTCCTACTATTTTTCCACAAAATCACCCTGAGACCTACAAGAGTTGAAAGATTCCTACATAAGATATCTTATAAACCAGGAAATACAGTTTTAAGGCATGATAACATGAAAATTAAAGGCAATTTTGCATGAGCCCAGCATTGAGAAAAGTCAGGGAAATAAAAGACAGAAAGAAGGCTCAATGGTTAAGGGCAGTGACTGCTCTTACAGAGGACCCATGTTTGGTTTCTAGCACCCACATGATGGCCAATGGCTATCTGTAACTCCAGTTCCAGAGGATCTGACACCCTCTTCTCACCTCGATGGGCATTGCATAGCACAGGTATGCTTACACTCATGCAGGCAGCACATTTGTACACATAATATAAAAAATTAAAATATTTTTTTAAAGATAGACATAAGGAAATTAGAAAGAACATTGGAAATAATAGAAATGGATCTAGAACAATTAAAATTGAAAGTGTCAATGGAAAAGAAAATTCAAATAGTACAAATGAGGAATCAGTTTGCACAGCTCCTTGGCAATGAAGAAATAACCAGAGACTTTTGCACAAAGTAAGCCAGGTCCTTGTGGAATAGAGTTTGACAGTCAGTCCTAACCTCTGGAAATGCCCACACTTCTTCTAAGCCTTAGATCCAATAAAGAGATACAGTGTAAGCAGGATTCCCGTGTGAAACCTCACCACTGAGAAGTCACTTTCAGCACTCTTTGTACCTCAGAGAGATATACAAAGTTACCTCTTTGAAAAAAGATGCATGTATTACTTGGAACTGTGCTACACAGTTGCCTAGAATAAGGAAAAATCTCAAGTCCTGCATCTTGGGTACACGCAGCAAGAAGCTCAGGGTAAGAGCAATGACCAAGTAGCCAATGGTTGAGGGAGAAATATACGCAGTCTCACCGAGTAGCTCAAGAGGCAGGAAGTTCAGCAGTCAAGATTTTAGTGATGTGTGGTTTTGCTCTGCCCCACAAAGAGGAGGATGACTGCAGAGACTGACACAAGGTCACTGAGCAGCTTAAATTTTGTGAGCATCTTTCTACCACGTGGTTTTCTCAGGGCAATACGTGGAATGACTGAAAACCACCAGCCAGAAGAAATCAGAAGTCTCACATTCCGTGACTTCTTTGATATGTGGCTTTCCACTATTGCACTAAGAACCCTAAGGCTCAAGAGAAATAGGAAAAAAACAATAATGTTTAACTTTATAAAGCAGAAAACCCATAAATAGATGGGGAAGAAAGTACAGGACAAACAACTTTCAACCAGTCAGAAAAAACAACAAAAACAAAAAATTTAAGAAAAAAACAGAATTACAAGACTCAGCATACCCCTTTCAGTACTGACACTAAATGAAAATGATATTAACTTTCCAACTAAAAGACAGAAACTTACTGATTTTTTTTTTAATACCAAATAAATGTTGTTTCCAGGAAAGAAAGATCACTGACAATGACAATGACTAGAAGTTCAAGGATTGAAATCAGTAAGACCAGCATACGGAAGGCAAAAGCATATGGAAAATTTATTCTGTCTGGTAAAGTAAATATCAAGTCAAAATATGAAGGTATAAAGGAAGCCATTGCATAATAATAAAGAAAAATTCCACAATAAATTACAACAAATGTAAATATATGAGCCATATGTCAGTGCTCCTAATTAGTTTAAAAAAAATCTTATGAAAGTTAAAGTACAGGTCCTGATATATTAGTAATAGGTGACTGTGGTATCTCATTCTCATCAAAAGATAGCCCATTTACATGCAAAGTCAAGAAAGACACTTCAGATTTACACTCCAGCTTAGATCCAGTGTACTCAGTAGATACCCACTTATATCGCATCCAACAAACGCAAAGTACCCATTATTCTCAGCAGCTTAGTGAACTTCCTCTAAAATATATTACATTTTAGGTCATAAGAGCTTAGCAAATGAAAAGGGATCGAGATAATTTCCTATAACTTCTCAGATTCTGGTAGGATTAAAGTAGAAATCAAAATAGAGATTGGACAAAATATTCTTAAATTACAATTGAAGAATTCGAAGAGGAAAATTTAAATTTCTTATAATAAAATGAAAATGAAAGGACGATTTATCAGAAACCTCAGGATGTCAAAATGCAATTCGAAGAGAAGAGCTATGGGACCTTACCTCGAAAACAATCTGAGATGAATCTTCAGGGTTGGTTACCAGCTTGATTTCTCCATGTTTGTTCTAAAATGCATGTATGTAGTGGCTTTTGCAATACATTCTTAGCATCAAGGTCTGACCTTGAAGCTTTGGCTCTACTGGCTAACAGTCCTAGTATTGGCAAGTGCTATGCATGTCATTGGAAGAAGAAATTAATCATCAATCTTACCCAGTTGTGAACCCTGTGAGCTACAATAACAACTGGCCCTGACAAAATATTCCCAAAAGTGCAATAATGACAGAAATGTAATGAGAGGATCAATCATAATCTGACTGGATTTAAGGCCCACTTCACAAGATCACATCCATAAATGCTACTGTTATCAGGGCCAGGAACCTGTAACTACTTAGGTCACAAACCATAGCGGCAAGCCTACTTCTGTTATTCTACTAAATGGGCATCATATTAAACCGAATCATAATGACTTATTGTTATACACAGAGATTAGTGCACCTCTCAGGTCTTACCAGAGAGGCATCTTCCTATCCCAAATGGTGGTGATTAACCTGGAGACTGACACCTGGTCAATGTGAAGAAAATAGGAAACTGCAGAGCACTCAGCCTCGGATGAGACATCTATCTCACGTCCTCTCCTCCCACAAGGATTTTAAGAGCCAGAATTTAAAGATGGATACAAGGAAACCATGATTTCATGACACAGCAGAGAAGTTGCATATGTGAACCCACAATGCTGATGATAGGATGCACAAGACTGTGCAAGCGCAAGCCAGAAAAGACAGAGCAGGAATGAAGGAGGTAGGCAAGAAGTCCTAGCCTAGCTCAGGAATTACTAGCAATTGATAGCTTCTGGGAGAGAGAGTCAGTCTTCATTACAAGTATGATGCCAGACTGGTTGACCAGGCTCCTGGTTATGCCCCAGACCCATGAGCATTTGAGGAACAAAATTTAGCCCCAATAGGCCTTAGGAAGTAGAGCACATGAAGGTGGGGTTAAGAATAGATTGTAAGGGGGTTGGAGATGGGAAGGTGTCTGAATGTGCTGAAAATACATTCTATGAATATTCTCAAAGAATAAAATATTTTTTGAAATTTAAGAAATTCCAAATAATTAACCAAATGAGACACATAATGGACTTGGAAAAACAAACATAATCCAAACTCAAATTAGCATTTGTATAGAAATATTAAAGATTAGGACAAGAACTAAAGAAGTGGATATTTAAAAAATAATAATAGCATGAATAAAATGGACTTGAATTTTGAAAAGATAGTACGAAACATAGCCAAACTAATAGAAAGAAAAAGAAGAGATCAAAATAACAGTATTAGAGGTAAGAAAAGAAGACATCATAAATCTAGAACCAATTCTTTGTTGCCCGCTGACCTCTACACATGTGCCATATCATACATAGATCTGTGCCCACACAACCATTATAAGGTTAAATTCACAGCTAGAAGGCACACATGGTGTCCAATTCCCTCCTCCCACTGTCCTTATGACGATCCAAGGCAAGAAATCTCCCAAACCACCATTTGGAGGATCTTAGCAAGTTTATTGGACTTTGTAACTGAGCTTGGGTTGCTAGTTTATTTTCAGAGGAAAGTAAATGGTGCTCCCCTATTCATGGCTGTTCACAAAAGTCCACACCCAAATGTAAGTCCAGTGGCTTCCCAACAGCCACATAAAATGACAAGAGAGATCTTGTGGATTTCCTGGCTTGTATTTCCATAACCCAGCCCCTTAAAGGGATTGCCTCCTTCTGCACAGCATGGAAAGGAGGTGAGACCATAGCTTATCAGAGGAAGTTCTGCATCACACTGCACTCCTTTCTCTGGCTCTTACAAACTTTCTGCCACCTCTTCTACAAGGGTCCCTCAGCCTTGGAGGGAGTGACAGATGCAGGGAACTCTTTCTTGTACTGTGGTGAGATATTGATCTCTTTGACCTCCTCGTTGCTCATCTTCAAGATGTGGCCACTGATCTATTGCAGTGGTGTCTCCCCTACTATAAAGACAAATGGAGGGAAGTAGACACATCTAAACAAACATGGATGTAAATACAAATGCCTAGAAGATATCCCAGTAGGTGTACCATATTCATTAAACAGTACAGTTGCAACAGCTTCCACCCTGGGTCTTTAGCCTTCCCTGACACAGGGGGTTGGCCTGATCTACAGCACCAGATGTGTGTTCCACTCCTAGGAGCAGGCCTTATCCAATTAGGAAATTGTCAGTTGTACATATGTTAGTCAAGACATTATTGCACTAGCAGGCATTACTTGGCATGTCCATAGTATGCAGCATGCAGGGTCCACTGTTGAGCAGAAACATAGGGGATCCTTTTTCTCCAACCATCTGCATAGCACCTTCTGGTACCACAAAAGCCATCCATCCAGTGGCATGGAGTTTTTAGCTTGGTGTTGGCTCTGTCTCTTCTTCTCCCACACTCACATCATAAGTGTCTTCAGCAACATGGCCTTACCAACCTTTTTAGTGTACAACCAACATTAGTGACAATAGCCTTGGTTAATTTGAGGACCTCTACGATCTCTCTGACCAACAGCTCATAGAGTGGCAACCTGCCCCTAGTGCTGTAGTTTTTCTTAACAGTTGTATAGTTTTGGGAGCATCTGTTTGATCTTACCCTACCATAAATCTCCCAAGTATCTAACAGCTGTAGCTGGCCTTTGTTTCTTCAGGTATCTTTCAAATGGGTTTCATATCTGTAAAACACTCAAAGCTTAACATCATATATTAAATCAGTCATAGACAAGGTCTAACACAGCATGGAAAAGTTTTATCCATTTGCCTTAATTGCTTTCTCCATAGATCTCTGTTAGCTACCATTGCATGAGTAAGAGTCATTGCTTTGGTTAGTTATTTACTATCTTTGGTTATCCCTTTGGAGTCATTCTGCATTCTGGAGAATCTTACACGCAGTCTCTTTGTATCTTCTTATCCTTGATACATTTACAGGTGCTGGTTCAAGTTGCCTGGACCTGCACTGGGCTAAGGAGGCAGAGGGTTTCTCTTGTCCCTGCTGCACTTTTTGGTTCCCTGAATCAGGCAGTTTCTGGGTCTACCTCCCAACTTTAGCCATATCCAACTTTAGCCATATCTGCCTCCTCTCCATTGACCATGGCTGGTTGCTGGGGGTGGGGGTGGGGCTGGTGGGAAAAACTGCCTCCACTCCTAACATAGCCTTTCTCAGGAGAGAAATGCAGCTTATTTAATCTTTGAGGATCCTTAATCACCCCTGGAATAGTTTTTATCCTTTGAATACCTTTTTTGAACTGTTCTTCATGTTTTAAAGCCTTCCAGAAACTACTTAGTACCCAAATTGGTTTTCTATCAATATTTTCTTTGGAAATTTGGGATCATCATAAATCTTGCCACATTTGTCTTCAAGTATTCCAAATGGACCATTTTTTCTTTCTGGTCTTTTTTGTATCTCTTGTGGGCTGCTCTATTATTCTAGACATGTTTTACACACTGGTATGAGTCACTTAGATCTACCAAAGCCTCCCTCACTTTATAAAGACCCTGTTCCACTCAAGGACTTAGCTAAACCATTAAAGCTCTATACCATTCTTGAGGTCACAGTTCAAGTATTCCAAATGGACCATTTTTTCTTTCTGGTCTTTTTTGTATCTCTTGTGGGCTGCTCTATTATTCTAGACATGTTTTACACACTGGTATGAGTCACTTAGATCTACCAAAGCCTCCCTCACTTTATAAAGACCCTGTTCCACTCAAGGACTTAGCTAAACCATTAAAGCTCTATACCATTCTTGAGGTCACAGTTGAATTAAGCTTGAATTAAGCCTTCTTTTACATCTCTTGTGAATACAGACTTATCTGGCCCAGTGAACTAGGGATTATATATTGCTTTTTTCATACCTAGTTGTCTCAGTAACACCTGCCCCTCTTTTATAGTCTTCCACCTGCTTATAATCATGGAGGTCTCCACTAGTGATGACCATGTATCTTTAATGCCTTGCACAAATTGGCCTAAGTTGAACAGCCTATGTCTCAAGGACAGATGGGTGGTTATATAAAAGCTGTGAAGCTTCTCAAGCACTTAAACTGACATTATCTGCTCCCATGATCCATACCTTCATGAGCCATGCAGTGTGGGGCCCTTTGATCACTTGTTTGAAAGTTTTTCCTAGTTTCAACAGCTTCAACAGCTCGAGTGTGGAATATTTTCTCCTAGCTATAGTACTGTTAATTATTTTT
>NW_008349989.1:2027804-2028763 GCF_000622305.1 Nannospalax galili
AGGTTAAATCTCCCAATTTTCCTCTCACTCAAGTTCTGAGCCCGAGATTGAATTTTTCAGTAATTTCTTAACCTGGGGCTGCCTTTGTTTCAGACAAATCTTTTATTATGCACAGTGGCCACACCCCCTCTTGCTTCCAAGGCTTATAAAGTTTTTCTAGGATCTCTATGATCTTTAAAGAGTCTTCATAAACAAGCAACTGTGTTACTTTCCCATATTTACAGAGCAGCTATGGCCCAGGGATTTTCCCCTTTCAGTCTGTCTGTGTCTGTGTGACCTGCATCATTTAGTTACATTGTACAATAATCTGCTTGAATGCCTCCATACAAGCAAAAAGGTTGCAAAAGGAAAAAAAAAATTTTTCAATTGTGCTTTGAGTTTTGGTTCCCTGTTCATTTGTTATCTATAAATCTTTGTTTTACAGAGTATAAATAAGGCAGCTTTGGACAGCTGTTTCTTGATTTTCATTCTTTCAGCTATAAGGAGAAAGGTTTGAAGATACCTCTACCATTTCCTGAAATCACTTGAGTATCTGTCATGTTTTCTCCTCACGTAAAGCTATTCAAAATGCTGCATAGGGGTGGAAAATCAATCTCTTTTCAAAATCTTTGACTTTTAGATGTTCAGCAAGTCTTAGAATAAGTGTGACCTACACTGAGACAGTGATCACCCTCTTCAGAATGTCATCTCATTTTTCTACATCACTGTGTTGGTGGTAGATGTTTCCCAGATGTCAGGTGGAGACAGAAACTGGACAGTATAGGCTATTTGCAGTTGTCTTAAAAATACCATTTTGCTATAGTAAAGACTAGAGTTGGTAGGCCCTCAACATTATGCACTATAAAAAACTCTGCATTTAATATATCCAATCCTTAAAGGGGAAAAAAAAGAACAGAAGTAATCTTCTTTTATTTTCCTTTTCAATCGAGGTTTTGTAAATTTTAAATATATATATATTT
>NW_008349989.1:2029007-2033029 GCF_000622305.1 Nannospalax galili
GTGTGTGTGTGTGTGTGCGTGTGTGTGTGTGTGTGTGTGTGTGTGTGTGTGTGTGTTTATGTGTGTGAGAGAGAGACAGGTCTTAAAAAGTCAGTTTTGGTGGTCACCAAATGCCCTTTGTTGTAAGTGTATCCAGTAGAGCCTCGATAACCTACAAAGACTCTCATCCTTAAATGATACTGACCCCCTCCCTACCACTGCCACCCCACAGCAGACACGAGTTGCCAACATTTCCTTAAAGGAGGTTTGGGGCTTCTTACCTCTTCCTGAGAGAGACAGGTCTTAAAAAGTCAGTTTTGGTGGTCACCAAATGCCCTTTGTTGTAAGTGTATCCAGTAGAGCCTCGATAACCTACAAAGACTCTCATCCTTAAATGATACTGACCCCCTCCCTACCACTGCCACCCCACAGCAGACACGAGTTGCCAACATTTCCTTAAAGGAGGTTTGGGGCTTCTTACCTCTTCCTCATGTCTATCCTGGGATTTTGTCTGACGAGCTTTCATAGGACTTGTATATGCTTTCACCTATCAAACTTCTGCTTCCTAAGACTCTGGATAATCCCCACTTTTAATCATTATTGATGATTTTAAGAGTTTGGAGTTCAGTTATGGCCTGAGTAGCATTTCTGATGTAACACAATTTTTTATAAGCAGCAAGAAAGCTCTAACACTATGAGAGTTATTTCTGGATCAGGACAGTCTGAGAAATGCTGTTTTTATCTGTATATGTTTAATTATTGATATTGGTTTAATTATTAATATTGGTTCTGATCTTTTTGACTGAAATAAATGTCATTTTAAATGAAGCACAATTATGTTTTTAATCATCTTCATATCTGAATGTTTATTTTCCTAGAATGAAAGAAATGTGGCAGGAAATGGATAATATCCTCTTTTCTTTTTTAAAATATATTTTATTTAATATTTTTATTTTTTGTGTATGAGTGCATTGCCTGCATATATGTGAGTGCACCCATGTCGTGCAATGCCTGTGGAGGACAGAGGAGGCTGTCAGATCCCCTGGAACTAGAATTAAGGATGGTTCGTAGCTGCCATGTGGGTGCTGAGAAATGAACCTAGGTCCTCTGCAAGAGCCATCAGTGTTCTCAACCACTGAGCCATCACTCTAGCCCCAATATCCTCTTTTCTAAATGTAAATTCCTTATTTCCACTTCTAGTTCATGATCAGAAATATAAAGAACATATTATTAGTTACTTTTATGGCAAAAACCTTTCTATAATTCCTTGCTACTTCACAAGGAAGATAACAAGGAATATAGAGAAGAAACATTCAATAAAACCTATAAATTCACTGCATTTGGAGTGCTAAATATTTAACATAAGGGAAATATTTAAATAAACACCCAATGAGTCAGATTCTCTAAGTTTTTTAGGTATTCATGATAAACTATGTAGGAATTTTTGGAACTTAGTTTTCAACTTTTAGACCAGTTTCCACAATTCAGTGGAATTCATGTGCAGAAGCATGACTTACTTAAATGATGTCCTAAGGGCCCAAAACCTTTGAAAAATATCTTAAAGCTCCATGTAGTAGAAAATATACTTTTAGGAGAGTCTTGGATACAAAGATGAACTAAGGTAGATGGATCTGTGTTGTGAATTAATCATATCACTCCCAATGACAATCACATTTTCTTTCCAAAACATTTAACTTCATAACTATTTTGAGCATAATAACAACCCATGTTTAAATAAAACTTCAAATTGGCTTCTTTTCAAATGAAAATTCCAGAAGTATCAGAATTTTCCAAAGGTAATTTTAGGTGATGATTTAATAATCACAAATATTTATTAATCATGTTTTATTAAAAGTCTTTAAAAATGTCAACTTTTATGCTGGAACTTAGCAAGCTCTAATGTTTCATTAAGATTGATTTTATGGTATTTGTGAAGTGGCACATAACAATCAGTGAAGGTTCGTTTTGAAGCTGAATCACTAATTAAAGTGTATGAAGTAGTAATTAATTAGTTCAAAATCATTGAGGAAGAATTTGAACATGAGTTTTGCCTCTTACAATGCCTATAACTTATAATTTAACCAACTAGTGCCTCAGTTTCTTATCTATAAATATGGCAGCACTAAATGCAATGACTCTCAGGATTCTAAATATTACAGAGTAAAGAGATGTCCAACTTAATGTTCCCTATATATAATATTATATACAATATATATTATATTAGGTTTATACTGGTTTGAGTTTCATGTGAATTTTGTTATAATTCTGATATTCTAGCTACTGTTTATATATGGAAAAATTTAGTTAACTGGAATTGGAGTGCTTTTGATACTCAGCTGCAATATTTTTCAACATTTATAGAAATTGTCCTATTTACTAAAGCATAAAAGAGCGTTTCTGGTATCTGAGTCAAATACTAAAGACATAACCAGTCTGAACGAACAGAAAAATCAAAGGCCAGAGAGACAAATTCCATTGGCATGCCATCTATTCTTGTACTTTTGTTAGCTGGCAGAGTCTTGTGCTGATTCTGTTATTCATTTGAGCAGGTACAGAGATGTGCTGATCAAAGATACAAATGCCAGCATGGAGAAAAATTAGTGCTTTCAAATGTCGGTGATAGATATTGTTCCAATTTACCTTCAACTGGCATAGAAAGGCTGATAAAAATGGAAATTGCATTAGAAAGATACAAAACAATTCCCATACTTTTGAAAAATCTATGCATAATTTGCTAAAAATGTTTGATCTTTCATTCTTAAATATTCATTATTTTAAATGACAGATATCCAACCTGGGAATTTTATTTTCTCTGTTATATTTATATAATTACTGTTGGAAATTATATTTTTATTTATTATTTTTTTGTGCATGCATGTATTGCCTGAATGTAGGTAAGTGCCCCATATCATTCAATGCCCGTGGAGGACAGAAGAGGCTGTCAGATCCCCTGGACATGGAGTTATGGACAGTTATGGACAGTTGTGGGTGGTGGGATTTGAACCTGGGTCTTCTGCAAGAGCATTCAGTGTTCTTAACCACTGAGCCATCTCTCCAGCCCCATATTTATTATTATTTTTATTTCATATGCATGAAGATATTATCTGCATTCTTGTTATACAATGCCCACAGAGATCAGAACAGGGTATCAGATCCCCTGGAATTGGAGTTACAGACAGTTGTTAGCCACCATGTGGGTTCTGGGAAGCAAACCTAGGTCCTCTGCAAGAGTCGCCAGTGCTCTTAACCACTGAGCCATCTTTTGAACTCCTATACTACTAAAATTTAAAGTAAATTTTATTTCTAATTCATTCGCTTGTTTCATCTCAAAAAGCAAATATTTTTATTAAAATAATCTTTGCATTTCTTGCTATATTCAGGTATGTGAGTGTTTGCCTTTATTATATATATATAATATTATATGCTTTATACACAATTACATATATATATATTTATTAAAAATATAACAGCAAAATTTAATAAAGAAGTTACATGAAGAACTCAAAGGAATAGAAAGACAGGATGAGAGGGTGATGAAAGTTCAAGATAAAGTAGGCACAGAATCTTCTGGATCTTGAATCAGAACACTAGTTAGTAATGAGCACTTGTTATTAAACAGAGTACTGTACTAATTAATGTAGCTCAACTCGATATGCTTCTATTTTCCACCATCTAATCAATTTTGTCACCATAATTTATTTCCAATCTAATGGAAATAATTTTGTCAGTCTATTTAGCATCTGTCAGTGTCATTGGTTCATAGACCCTATATGATATTGCTTGAATGATGGGCTGCTGTTTAAGACGCACTGTCTCTGATTTAGCTCTCCATCACTGGTTTGATAACTAAGTCACAGTACTCTGGATGATGGTACAGTTTTTCACATCTGTGGCAAAATTTGTGTCTAAGGAAATGATATTCAGCAAGGTAAGAAACGTTTTTAAAAGAGACATGTGACTGACAATGGATTGCCGTAGATGAGGAACAGCTGACCCTCCTGGAACAGGGACCTCTGACTAGATTTACCAGAAGGGCAGACAGG
>NW_008349989.1:2033276-2041726 GCF_000622305.1 Nannospalax galili
GAATGCAAAGGAAAATAGCTTTAGATACTTAAGTGACAATTGAATTTATTTTTATAATTGTTTTAATAGCTTTTGTATAATCTTCATTGCTATTATGAGAAATTAATTGTATTTATCAAATCTGTAATCATTATGCCAAAAAATCTGAATTACTGTAATATTTTGCATATTGTTAAAACTGTAACTTTAATTGTAAAAAAAAATAAAAATAAATTAAAAAAAGAGACATGTGCACTTGGATGTAACCCTATTAAAAATAGTTCCCTTTTTATGCTATAATTTTATAATTTTCAACATATACAAGTAACATGTTGTGACTTATCTCCTTCACTTCTCTTACTGTGCTAGCCAAAACTTCAAGCACTATATTGATAAGGAATTGAGAAAAAGTAAATACTTCACTCAAATCTGATGTTAGTGCAAATGCTTTATTTTTTTCTCCTAGCGTGGTGTTGGCTCTAGGATTGCTGTAGGTTTCCTTTGTATGTTAAGACCTGCTTCCTGTATTCCTAGATTCTCTATGACATTTATCATGAAGAGATATTGGGTTTAGTAAAGGCCTTTTCTTCATCTAATTAAATGATTGGGTGGTTTCTGTCCTTGAAGATGTTTATGTGGTGGATTACATTTATTGATGTATGTATGGTGTGCCATCCAGGCGTCCCTGAGATAAGGCTGACCTAATAATGGTCAATAATCTTTTTGATGTACTCTTGAATTCAGTTTGTAAGTATTTTATTGGGAATTTGTGCACCTACATTCATCTGAGAGATTGGTCTATAGTTTTCTTTCTTGTTGTGCCTTTGTCTAGTTTTGATATGAGTAAGAAAAAGAATTTGAAAATGCTTCTTACTTTTCTATTTTACAGATAATTTGAAGAGTATTGGTATTAGTTCTTCCTTGAAGTTCTTGTAGAATTCTATTGAATTCATCTGGTTCTGGACTCTTGGACAGTTTTAAAGATTGCATCTATCTGGCTTGTTGTTATCATTTATTTAAAATAATTTTACATACTGTTTCAACTTTGGTAGTCTGTATACATCAATAAACTCATCCATTTCTTTTATATGGATTTCTTTCAAGTCTAGTGGAACATTCATTTCTAAAGTCTGTCCTTACAGTTTTCTGAATTTCCTCAGGGTCTGTTGCAATGGTTCCTTTTTATCTCTGATTTTATTAAGGTTGGTCTTATTTCTTTTTCTTTTGATTAATTTGGCTAAAAGTTTTTCAATTTCATTAAATTTTACAAAGAAGCAACTCACTATGTAGCCCAGACCTCTTTTAAAATCATAATGATCCACCCCTTGAGTGCTAGTGTTACAAGCACGCACCACTGTGCATGGCTCTTAAATATATATTATTTTTAAGACTTTCATTGAAGGAGTAACTTTGGCATTTCAGTAGATAAGCAAAACAGTTTGTCATTCCCTGGAATCCATAATTCATTAACCTTAACCTGAAAAGAGGAAACTGTAGTTTTTAATCTCATTGAACTGAGTCACCGATGATGAAGTTATCCAAATATAGTCTTTCTTCATTTCCTCTACTCAGTATTTGTGGCCAATGTATGTAGGTCTTCAGTGTGTGTGTGTATGTGTGTGTGTGTGTGTTAGTCGCATGTGTGTGCCATGGGTTCAGTGTGTGCAAGAGTTTGTCCTCTTCTTCCTCCAGGTGGGCCCAGGGATTTGAACACAAGTTTCAGCATTGGCAACACACATCATTTTACTGGGCTCTTGTTAATTTTTCATTCATTGAGGCCTTGAGAATTCAGATCTCAAGGAATTCTTAATTCAGAATTAAGAGTCTCTCCACTGCTTTAGCTCTGTTTCCTGTTAATTGTACCTCAACATTCTTCTCTTCCTGAGCTTGTCTGGTGGGACTCCTGTCAAGAGTGTCCCTTCTAGATATGAAATTATTACTTGGATAAAACCAACTCAGTGTCTTGTCGTAATTCACAAACTTAGACATTATCAGTTGACTTTCTAACAGAATGCATTTGCTTTTATATCCTTCCAAAGGAAGAATATTTGTGTTATGTAATCTAAGTATGACTCATTCCTCTCAATAGGCATTTATTCAAGATTTAAAGGGTTATAGGATGATATCTACAATGTTTGCCGATGATTTCAGAAAATATTTAAATGTAGTTTTAAGATAGAAAATTGAAAATCATTTTTAACAATTGAGAGATATGTGAGCATTGATTGTATTCTTGTAATTTTCTCAACTGTTTATATTATGTTTTATAAACTAGGTCATTGCAATAGAATTCAATAGGAACAAAGTTTGTTTCTGAAAACCTAGTAAAGTAAGTATACAAAAAAGGGCTCATAAAAACTTGATAAAAATAACAAAGAATCTATTGATCCAAGAATAAGCAACAGAGCTCTCAAATTTCAATGAAAATAATCAGCTCATTATTCAGAAAGTGTCAGTGGATGGCATAAAAAGAAAGGAGGCTGAGAACCTCTCCCTGAGAACATTGGAAAGTGATGGTAGATAGTCCAGGTGTCTCTAGTTTCAGGCAATAAAAACCCAAAACCAAAACAAACAACAACAACAACAACAACAACAAAACCCCAATAAAACAGAGTGCAAAGGAAAAGTCTAGTTAGAAAAGAAATGCTGGATGTGTACAGATATATTACCACATAGTACAGACCTGGATGGAGGTTAGCACCCAAGTAGAAATAATGCAATTGAGGCCAGGGGAAGACATAACAAAAGACTAAGAATAATTTTCTCTAAACACACAGGTAAGTAGGAAACTCATTAATCTTGGACATTGATTAATATGCTAAGAAAGACCTTCTTTTGGCAGACATGAAACATTACCCGAACTCAACATGATGCTAGTAAAGTGCAACAACAAAGTCTGAATTACTTTCATTTGTCAAAATCTGAAAGTCTCAAAAATGTTTCTATAAAATGCAACAAGCTTATACTGTCTAGTATGCAGTCAGAATTTCCAGATATTCAAAAAAATCAGTTTTATTACTCATAATGAGAAAAATACAGACTCAAACAAAAATAATGCCAATGGTAAGATTAGTAAAATATCCTTACAATATTTTTAAGTATTTTGGAATAATGAAGATAAAGTATATCAATGGCAAAATATGAAAGAAATCACGTTTTGTGTCCTTATCTGTTACTGAGGATATGTGCTGAGCAGGTTTGACTGTCAACTTGACACACCTAGTTAGAGGGAGCCTCCACTCGGGAATTGCCTCCATTGGACCTGCCTGTGACCATGTCTTCTGGGGTATTTTCTTAATTTTTGAGCGATGTGGGAGGGCTCAGCCCACTCTGAGTAGGTCCACTCCTGGGCAGATTGTTCTGTATTGGATACGAAAGAAAGCAGGTTGAACACAGGCCATGGGAATAAGCCAGTAAGCAGCATTCCTCCACGGCCTGTGCTCTAGCTCTTGCCTCCAGGTTCCTGCCCTGAGTTCCTAACTTGGGCTCTTTGGGAAATGTAAGCAAAATAAATCCTTTTCTCCCTAAGTTGTGTTTTGTAACATGAACTGAAAGCAGAATAGAACAGGATATTAAAATGGAAAAACAGACAGAGGGGATGGGGGAAGAAAGAAGGAAAACTGATGTAAACATAATCTTGTGTTTTATTTATTAATTCATAATAACTTTGAAACAGTATATCACACCTAAAAACAAATAAATAAATATTTGTGGAATAAATGAGAATTTCATTGTTTTTTTTTTCTAAGCACAATATTTTTTTCTGGTAAATAGCATGAGACACAACACAAAAACATACTCATTGTTCTAGTTTTACTGTGCCAAAATGTCATTTGTAAGGAGGTAAATCTTCAGCTCTCTGAATCTGAGGCCTGCTGAACAAGAGAGAATCCTTGTATGGTACTCTAAGATCAGACAAAAGCATGGGCCTGGGGTGGTTGTAGACTCTAGTAGAAAAAGCTACTACTATCATTTTGCTAAATGGATGTTTCATGCCCATCTAAATAACTATGTTCATAGCTGTAAGGTATAGCTGCTATCAGCTCTGGTCATAGTGACTTCCTTTTGCAGGTCAGAGCACCTGATGCCAGACTTCTGGCTCATTAGTGTGATGGGAATAAATGACATCATAGCGGTAAACAAGACATTAATAATTGATACATAGGTTATGTCTAAGGAGTTAAAATATTTAATTTTTCAATAGTTATTTATTAAAGCTTATAATTTTACAGATTTCAAATCCTCACCACAAATGATGTGATGCATACAAACATAAAAGCACATTTTGCAATTAAATATATTTAAAGAAATATTATAGCAAAATGGAAGGAGTAATATGGGCTATTAATTGCCACATTTCCATATAAAGAGAATATGCTAAATTGGGTGGGGGGAGGGGAGGTGCAGGTAGGGGAGGTGGTCTAAATATGATAAAATATGTTATATGAGCATCACAAAAATTCAATTAAAAGGGTGAAATGTATCTTCAAAAATTTCATTGAAAAACTGTTCTATTGTTTTCTTCCCTAGAGTTACACTTAAAATAATGATTCTCTCTATGTGAAAATTCTTAACTGTTAAAAGTCCACACAGGGGTTGGAGAGATGGCTCAGCAGTTAAGAACGCTGGTTGTTCTTACAGAAGACCCAGATTCAAATCCTAACACCCACATGGCAGCTAACAACTCCCTGTAACTCCAGTTCCAGGGGATCTGATGGCCTCTTCTGTCCTCCAGGAGCATTGCAGGACACAGGTGCACTTACCTACATGCAGGCACTACACTCATACACATAAAATAAAAATTATACGTAAAATATTTTTAAAAGTACATACAATAAAGTGCACAACTGCTAAAAACCTAACAGCTGCACAGTAGTGATAATTATTATACACTTCAATTAACCATAGCAGAATCACATATCATCCTGCTAGTTTCTGAAACTGAAGCTTGAGGAAATTTTTCTGATCAGCAAATTTTACCACTAGGTGGTAGTACATCCTGTAATCATCTTGCATAGAACTCTGGCTCTTAGACAATACTTTGAATTTATTCATTTTTATTAATTTTTTTCTTTGGTAATTTCATACATGTATATAATGCACTCTGTTCCTTCTAGCTCCTGTCACCTTTTTTCTCTATCTCTATCTCTTTGATCCACTGAAAATAAGCAGGGCCATCTGTGTGACCATGAACTTAGAACTATCCATACCCACTGAAACTTGGTAGGCTCAACAGTAAGCATATAACTGAGGACAACAGCACTCCCTTTACCAGAATCTGTTATTATTCAACAGTTCAGTAGGTAGGAGCACGGCTTCATGAGCCCCTCTCCATCGCTGGCTATAGACAGGGTCAGGTTTATGTAGTCCAGATGCCAATAAACCCCACTCTTAGGAGTTAATGCCTGCTGTGCTGTGCCCTGCCAAGAGGATGCTATTTCATGGCTCTTCTCCCTATCTTCTGACTCCTTCATTCTTCCTGGCCTCTCTTTCTTAATGTCTGAGGCTTAGATGGGATGTTATAAACACCTAGAGTAGGGTTGATCCCTCAACCTTCACTTATTCTTAATCCCTTACGCAGGAGTGAGTGAGTCACGAATCATCGTGATTCGCTGCAAAGAAAGGCTTCTCTGATTAGCCTAGAGTAGGGTTGATCCCTCAACTTTCACTTATTCTTAATCCCTTACGCAGGAGTGAGTCACGAATCATCGTGATTCGCTGCAAAGAAAGGCTTCTCTGATTAAGGTTGAGCATAGCATTGACACTGTGTCCATTTAGCAGCAAGTTCACCTGAGGATCTTACCTAAGCATGTTTTTATTTTTCCTTTTAGAGATCCCACACATGGAATCAGGATTTTTCTTTATTATCTGGCTCTGTGTATAGATAGCATTAACTAACCAAACAGGGAATAATCTCTCAAATTATTTATTATAATATGTTTAAATGGGTTAGAAAATAGCAAGTTTCCATATGACTTTTTTTTATATTTCCTTAGTTTTGCTTAACCTGTTTTCCCCTGCTCTGTCATCTCCCCATCCCTAACCCTCTCCTTGTTTAACCTTTACCCTCTCTATTCTTTCATTTTACCTGTGTTCTACTATGCTTCAAACCTTAGGGTTCCCTAAATCTTCACTGCACCTCTCTGGTTTTAGGCCTCTCACAGATGCACAAAGTTAAAACCACAAAACTAAAAAGTCCAACATAGGAGATGCATACAAGACAGAAGATGCACCATTTGTTTTTCTGGACCTGACTTACTTCATTTAAAAAAGAATTTTTTTCCTGCTTCTTATGCTACTGTTTCATGAGCCTTAAGCACAGAGGTACTAGAGTTCCTCCAGGTAGCTGGCATTGTAGAACACCTCTATGGAAGTGCTGGAGTTTGTTGGAGACATAATGTTTTGTTTTGTCACAGTGTTTGTATTTTTCACTGTGGTCTGAGAATGTGGATTTCTTTTGTTTCTTGTATGTTTAATGTAAAACTCAAGTCTGAATTGGTTGAGTTGAAGTTTGATTCTGTTTAGCTGTACTTGTCTTTAATATTTTTTTAATCATTATTTTTTTATTTTTTAATAACTACATGATTAGAAGAAGCATTTCACTACATATTTAACATATTCAGTAACACACTCCAGAGCAAGAGTACATCTCTTTCACAAGTGGGTGCAAGTTTCTAGGTTCACAGTTGAGTTAATACAGGTATAAAACATTGAACTCAGTATAAGCCCTGTAAGACATAAAATTCAGTTTTTAACCTTTAAAAAAGATCTCCATTTCATTTTAGAATATATTGTTCCTTGCAGAAAGACTCATTGTTTTTGCTACTAACACAGAGATGTTGGCACATGCATCTCTAATCTGTATGCCTCTGATTATTACTAGTGATAATCGGTTGCACTTGGATCCTTGGGACCTGTGTATATCTATAAAGTCATCGGGTAGATTTCAGTGGTAATGTTTATCACCTCTACTAATTAGCATGATGTAAATTTCCATGCTTCCTCCTCAAATATAGTAAATTTTAAAAAATTGTTGATTTATTTTTGAGTGTGTGTGTATCACACAGAACATCCCAAACCATCTTATTTGATTACACACCAACTTCCCAGATGGCACCCTCCCATAGCTTCCCCCCCCTCACTAGAGCCCTTATACTCTGATATCCCTGCTACTATCTTCTGTGTTGTTGGTATCCCAGACAATCCCCACTACTGGCCCTTTTGTTGAATTTAGTCACCCTATCTAGAGGTCTTTGTTTTAGGAGGGTCAGCTGTTCCTCTTCTAGCAGCAATCAGTTGTCAATACTCCTTTAGATAAGATTACGGTCTGCTGTTCATTTTCCCAGTTCTATGCTGGGTTACTATTTGGGAATCCCTTTGGTCACCCTAGCCAACAACTCAGAAGGAGGTATCGCCTGTCTGGCATTGTTGCTTGCTATGAAGCCTTTAGCTATACATATGGTCTCTTATGAAATTATATTGGCCCCTTTAATCCTTGGTTATACTTTCCTTTTGGGTGTTTAAGGTCACACAGTTGGTCCAGATTTTTACTCTTAAGGTCGTTTAAGGATCTGTTCCTCAGGTATCACATGGGCTTGGGAGGAGCCCCTGGCTCCTTTCTTTACCAGTTCCACCTATGTGAAGATAAGTCAAAGGTCCTGCTTGACCATGGTTGGCTTCGCTTGGCAGCATGAAGTGATTCCTCTAGTTGGCCCTGCACTTTGTAGACTGGACACTGGTTTAAGTACATCTGGTGGGGTCTCCTTGGCGTCCTTGATCAGAGGTCAGGGGACTCACCATAATTACAGGACATTTTGAGAGATGCTCATAATTCCCTGGAACTAGTCACCTAGGAGGGCAAGGAACAAATACTGTTCTTTATGTCCCTCTTACTAAATTAGTATAGGCCACAAAGTATGTCTCTTAAACATCCAAGAAGTTTAGTTCCAACAGTCTGGTACTTTCAATTACTGTGTGCCATGTAGTTAAATCTTGGGCAAAGACCAATTGTTCTCAGGTAAAGCTTACCTAGACATATATTTCTTGATCGTCTATGCATAATTTGTCAGTATGGCTCCCTCTGGTTTTCAAAACTAGTTAGGCATTATTTATCACTCACATTGTCCCCATGACAATAGTTGTCCGACATAAGGTGCCCCCATTTCCCCCATTCTCCCTTAATACCCTTCTCCTATGGTCCTACCTCTGTTGAGCTCCTTCTTTCCCCTTATCCCCTAGGTTCCCTGTATACCCTTCCCTCCCCCCTCCCTTAAACTAACCCAATTTTTGTCTCTATCTCCCTTATTAAGGCCTGTTTCCTATTGTTCTTCCCTTTCAGGTTATTTCTTTTCCTTTACCTCCCTGTTTCCTTTCCATTACCTTGGTTCCTGTAGTTATGTCTGGTTACATATTCATTTGTCAGGGTCTGGTTCCAGGATCCACATATGAGGGAGAACATACGTCAATTTTTT
>NW_008349989.1:2041846-2044142 GCF_000622305.1 Nannospalax galili
TATTTTCATTATCTACTCCTCAACTGAGGGACACTTAGGATGCTTCCATAGCTATTGTGAAAAGGGCAGCAACAAACGAGGATGTACAAGTGTCTCTGCAATAGGATGAGATCTTTGGGTACATGCCAAGGAGTGGTATAACTGGGTCACATGGTAGGTTCATTTGTAGTTTTTTAGGAGTTTTCCACACTGTTTTCCATAGGGGTTGAAAAATTTTGCAGCAACACCAGCAGTGGATAAGTGTTCCCCTTTCCCCACATCCTCTCCAACATTTGGTATCATTTGTTCTCTTGATCTTAGCCAGTCTGAATGGGGTAAGATGTAATCTTAAATTGGTTTTAGTTTGCATTTCCCTAATTATTAGTGATGTTGAACATCTTTTAAGATGTTTCATAGCCATCTTTACTTCTTCTTTTGAGAACTCTCTGTTCTACTCCTTAGCCTATCTTTTAATTGGGTTGCTTCTTGTCGTGATTCTCTATTTTTTGTTTGTTATATATTCTGACTGTTAAACCTCTGTCAGAAGTGTCACTGGTAAAGATTTTTCTCCCATTCTGTGGGTTTTCTGACCACTTCACTGGTTTCCTACTTTGATGTACAGAAGCTTTTTAGTTTAATGAAGTCCCATTTGTTAATGCCTGCCCTTGTTTCCTGAGCAATTAATGTCTGGTTTAGAAAATCTTTTCCTACACCTATATCTGTAGGTTTTTCCCAATATTTTCTTCTAACAGTAGTTTCAGGCTTTACATTGAGGTCTTTGATTCCTTTGGAACTGACTTTTGTGCAGGGTGAAAGATAGGGGTTTAGTTTCATTCTTCTACAAGTGCAGATCTGGTTTTGCCATCACGATTTGCTGAACATGTTCTCTTTCCTGCAGTGAATATTCTTGGCCCCTTTGTCAAATATCAGGTGGCTGAAATCATATTTGTGTCTGCAATTTTGTTCTATTTAACTATGGGTCCATTTTGGGGGCAGTATGATGTTGTTTTTGTGACTATAGCTCTGTAATACAGCTTAAAATCTCGTATAGTAATCCCGACAGCATTGCTCTTAGTGCTCAGGGTTGTTTTGGATATCCAAGGCCTTTTATGCTTCCATATGAATCTTAGGATTTTTTTTTCTAATTCTATGAAAAATGTCATGAGGATTTTGATTGGCATTGCATTGAATCTATAAATGAGTTTTGGTAGGATGATCATTTTCACATTATTAATTCTTCCAGTCCATGAGCATGGGAGTTCCTTCCATCTTCTGATGTCTTCCTCAATCTCTTTCTTTAAAGATCTTAAATTTTCATTGTAGAGTTCTTTAATGTCTTTGTTCAGGTTTATTCCAAGATATTTTATTTTATTTTATTTTATTTTTCAGCTATTGTGAAGGGGAGTGCTCTTTCTCTGATTGCTTGTTATTGGCATATAGAAAGGCTACAGACTTGTAGGTTAATTTTGTAACCTGCCACTTTACTGAACATGTTAATAATTTCTAGGATATTATATCTCTTAGATATAATATCATATCATCTGAAAAAAGGGATAATTTGAGCTCTTCTTTTCCAATTATTACTCCTATAATTTCCCGCTCTTTTCTTATTGCTCTTTGCAAGAGCTTCAAGCACTATGTTAAAGAGAATTAGAAATAGTGGACAGCCTTGTCTCTTTCCTGATTTCAATGGGAATCCTTCCAGTTTTTCTCCATTTAGAATGATGTTGGCTGTGAGTTTGTTATATATGGCTTTAATTATGTTGAGGTATGTTCCCTCCAGTCCAATTCTCTCTAGGACTTTGAACATAAATACATGCTGAATTTTGTCAAAGGCCTTCTCTGAGTCTATTGAGATGACCACATGATTCTTATCTTTGAGCCCATTTATATGGTTTATGATGTTTATTGAATTATGTATATTGAAACATCCTTGCATCTCTGGGATAAAACTGACTTGATCATGGTGGATTATCTTTTTGATGTGTGTCTGTATGCTGATTGAAAGTATCTTGTTGAGAATTTTTGCATCTATGTTCATTAAGGACATGGGTCTAAAGTTTTCATTTTTGGTTGTACATTTACCTGGCTTTGGTATTAGAGTGATGCTGGCTTCATAGAAGGAATTTGGAAGCTTTCGCTCCATTTCTATATTTTTGAATATATTAAGTAGTATTGGATGCAGATTTTCTTTAAATGTCTGATAGAATTCTGCTGTAAATCCATCTGGTCTTGGGCTTTTTTTAGTCAGGAGGTTTTTTTCTTTGTTTCTATTTCTTTAATTTCTGCTCTGATTTTTGTTATTTCAGATCGGAAG
>NW_008349989.1:2044343-2070760 GCF_000622305.1 Nannospalax galili
TTTTTGGTTACTGGGCTAGAGGTCTGTCATTCGTATTTATTTTTTAAAAGAACCAGCTTTGGAATTGTTGATTCTTTGTATTGTTTTCTTTGTTTCAATTAATTTCTGCCCTGATTTTTGTTATTTCTTCTGGTCTGCTGGGTTTGGATTTCATTTGTTGTTGCTTCTCAATTGTGTTGAGTTGGAATGTTAAGTCATTTATTTGTGTTCTTTCCGATTTTTTGATGTAGGCACTTAGAGCTATAAACTTCCCTCTGAGGTCTGCTTTCAGTGTGTCCCAGAGGTTTTGTTGTGTTGTGCTTTCCTTTTCATTTAGTTCTCAAACACTTTTATTTCCTTCTTAATTTCTTTTTTAACCCATTCTTCATTCAAGGGTGTGTTGTTTAAATTCTGTGTGTTCATGTGGTGATTAGGGCTTCTTCTGGATTGATTGTTAGCTTTATGGCATTGTGGTCTGATAGAATGCATGGAATTATTTCAACCTTTTTTTATTTTCAGAGGTTTCTTTTGTGCCCCAGTATATGGTCAATTTTGGAGAAGGTTCCATGGCGTGGCGAGTAGAAAGTATGTCCTTTGGTGCCTGGGTGGAATACTCGGTAGCTGTCTATTAAGTCCATTTGATATATGGTATTGTTTAATTCAGATGTCTCTCTGTTAACTCACTGCCCTGTTGACCTATCTAATGGAGACATTGGGGTATTGAAGCCCTGTACTATTAATGAGTGGGATTAATTTGGGTCTTAAAGTCCTGGAGTACTGTTTTTATGAAGTTGGGTGCACCAGAGTTTGGTAAATATATATTCATGATTGTAATATCTTTTTGATTTATTCTTCCTTTTATCAGAATGAATTGGTCCTCTTTATTTCTTTTGAATAGTTTTAGTTTTAGATTAAAGTCTATTTTGTCAGAAATTATCATTGCCACACCTGCTTTTTTCTTAGTACCAATTGCTTGGTATATTGTTTTCCATCCTTTCACTTTAAGATAGTGTCTGTCCTTTAAAGTGAGATGGGTTTCCTGCAGATAACAAAAAGATGGGTTTTGTTTCTTAACCCATTGACCTAGCCTGTGTCTTTTGACTTGGGAGTTCAGTTCATTAATATTTAAAGTTATTAATGAAAGATGATTATTGAATCCTATCATTTTTATTTCTATGTACATTCATGATGTAGCTGAACTTTTCCACTGTTATAACTTCATTGAATTTCTTTCCACAACTCCTTGGGTATAGTCATTCCTTTCTTCAGCTCTTTGTATTGCTTCCAGATCTCTCTGAAGGGCGGGTTTTTGAACATGAATTCCTTCAGACTATTTATGTCATGGAAGATTTTCTTTCGCCTTTGACTATAATATACATTTTGGCTGGGTATAGAAGTCTGGGTCATTTATAACTGGGAATAGTTTGGTCCACCCTCTTCTGGCTTTCATAGTTTGCACTGAAAAGTCAGCTGTAATCTTAATGGGTTTTCCTTTATATATGACTTGTTGTTTCTCTTTTGCAGCTTTCAGTATTGTCTCTTTGTTTTGTACAGTTAGTATTTTTACTATGATGTGCCGTGGACAGTTTCTTTTCTGATCTTGCTTGTTTGGTGTTCTATATGCTTCTTGTATTTATATGGGCTTGTCTTTCTTTAATTTGGGGAAATTTTCTTCCACAATTCTGTTGAATATCTGGTCCATGCTATTATCTTGAGCTTCTTCTCCTTCCTGTATACCTATGATTCGTAAGTTTGGTCTTTTTATGGTGTCATGCAATTCCTGCATATTCCATTCTTGTGATTTCTTAAATTTTTCATAATCTTTACCTGAGTAGTCTAGTTCATCAACTTCATCTTCCAGTCTTGATACTCTTTCTATTTCATTCATCCTATTGGTGAGGCTTTCTCCTGTCATTTCTAATTGGCTTACTGAGTGTTTCACTTAGTTCTTCATTTCAGCCTGAGTATTCTTCAATATTTCTAACCCTTTTCCAAATTCATGCAGAAGTTTATCCCTATCTTCCTTCAGTTATTTGATTTCTTTGTGTGTTCTTTAAATTCACTGAATTCTTTTATCATGTTTATAATTGTTCTTTTGAGTTCCATGTCATGCATTATCTCTAGGGGTTTCTCATTGTACTCCT
This sequence comes from Nannospalax galili, assembly GCF_000622305.1. NCBI lineage: Eukaryota > Metazoa > Chordata > Mammalia > Rodentia > Spalacidae > Nannospalax > Nannospalax galili. The sequence continues at coordinate 2,046,467 of NW_008349989.1, forward strand.
CTAGAGTACTATTGGTATTTGGTGGTGATATGGTATTTTGGTTTTTCATGTTGTTTTTTCTCTGTAATTTTCACATGTGAATTTCTTTTGTAGTTTCTGGTTCTTGTGTGAGACTAAAGCCTTCAAGTTTAGGTCTTCTTCTTTTCATGAACTTTATGTGTCTTTGTGGTTTAATTGTTGGGAATGAAAGGCTGATTCCTCTAAGTTTCCTATTCTCTCTTTTGATTTTATATTGGAGTGGCCAGATTGCTTTTGTCTTCAGGAGTTCCTACAGAAGCCCAATACAGATGAGGATCAGATGCTTTCAGTCTTTCTCCTAAGGTCTGGATCCCTCCAGGATAGACTTTGGCCTCAGGAATTTGGGGGTTGACTACCCTGGGAGGCAGGCCCAGGAAAGATGCTGGTCTAGGGCAGCTGGTGGCCATACCACCCAGAGATGCAAAGGAAGATAGGGTCAGAGGCAGCTCCAAGGGCCCCAGGGGACTGCACTGAGGAGCTGGGTTTGTCACAGAGAGAGAAGCCTGTGGGTCGGAGAGAGGCCTGTGGGTCTTGTCTTTAATATTTTTATTGAGTTTTTGTGCATTTCATTTGATCGGAATCAAGTTTAGGCTCCCACCCATAATCATGTCCCTCATACCTCCTGACAAGATTCCGCTTATTCTGTTATATATGATAAGTCCCATCTGGTAAAGCATTTGTACCCAGAAATCCTTCACTGCAAGTTTATCCACTGAGTCTATCAGCCTATGTAGAGTCCCTCCCTAAAGAAAGATTGATGCTTTCTCACCCCACAATAATCACTGGCCAATAGTTCCTCTGCTAGTGTTGGAGCTTGCTACACATTTCTCCAGTTCTGTAATGTATTTTTGTCTGATTGAGTCAGCATGGGTCTTGTACATGCTGTCACCATCATTGCAAGTTCATATGAGAAAGTTCCCAGAGGACTGAAAGCCTCTGTTTCCTTATGCTCATGGACCAACCCTGGCTTTTACAATCTTTCTGCCTCCTATTCTGCATTGGCCTATGAGGCATGTGTGGATCAAGTTTAACATAGGAGTCCTATCCAGGGACTGGATAAGACTACACTCTCTCTATTCTCTTATTCTCTAAAACTTGGCCAGTAAGAAACAGGTATTAGCAAGGGGAAAATGGAGAAAATGGGAGTACTTAAACTGGGGAAGGAAGAGAGAGGTTAGACAGGAAAAGAAAAAGCAGACATTAATAATACTTAGTTGTCTTAAAAAGCAAGAAGGAAATGTATTAACTCAAAATCCCCTTGAAAAATACACATTCAGTGTCTGAATGTGAGTGCATGTAAATACCTGAAGACTGTATAACGAGGAACACAGTGCCAGACCGAAGAAACCTCCCTTCAAGTGCTGATCAGGGTAGTTCAAGATCTCCTAAAATAACACAGGCTACTGCCACAGTCCTTGATTCCATTTATATTGTTGGTGTAGCCTGGCTGCTTTCTAATGTAGCATCTGGACTTTAAGTTCTCTCTTTTGATTTTTTATTGGAGGGACTGGATGGATCCAAGTAGGTTATTCAGTAGCGTTCTATGAGGGTGAGGAAACCTAGGCTTGAGTTGAGGTAATGGGCATCAGCTTGACCAGTTCTAACTGGGGCTGGTCTCAGAGCAGGGGGATGGTTACCCTAGAAATATGGGATCTGGCTATTTCTTCCAGTTAATCAAATATTTTTGGGAAGCCTCAGCAGGACAGGGCCCAAGGAGAAATAATGGGAACCGAATGGACTGGTTCTTAGTAGGTAACAGAGAAGGCTTGATATCTGGATCAATGCGTGTATGTTGTTGGGGGAGTGGAGATGGTCTCATAAGAGGGGGATGGATGATGCAGGATTTGGGTAACTCATGCAGGCTAGTCAGGTGTTCTCTGTCAGCCTCAGTGGGAAAGGGCCAAGGCTCAGGGAGAGAAGATGGAAACAGAATGTACTGGTTCTTACTAGGCAATAGACAAATCCTGAGCTTTGAAACCTTCTTTTGTTTTCTTCCTGTTTTTTTTTCCTTTTTTTACTTTTAATCAAGAATTAATATTTAAATAAAAATTTGTTTGTATACCACAAAGAGATTTCTTGCAGAAATTTCATAGAATATATGTTCATTTCTAAAATATATTTTTGCAAAATAAATATGCTTTTGGTGACATAAGTTTCTCAAGTGCATAATAAATGAACTTGTCAGTATTACTTAGTATAAAGTCCTCCAATGCTTATATTTCATCCTATCAAGACAGTGAGTTTTTAGGAGCCCTGGAAATTATAATTTTTCCAAACAATGCACACTGTTCCCTCCATTTTTCTTATGACAGTCTTACTTTTTTCTTAAGATAATCTTCTGCTATAAAGCAATGGTTTCCCAAGTGTGTTCCTAGGTCTAGAAATACAACCATAACCTGGAAAAGTTCTACAAATACACATTGTCAGACATCAGCTCTTAGGCACATATCAGATATCCTGGGGATGAGGCTCAGCAATTTGAAGGTTCAGGTTCTCAACCTATTCTGATGAGCTCTAACTTGAGAGGAACAATGATAAAGAAACAAGGAGAAATAGTTAATTAAGAACTATGAAGGTGTGGTTTATGATATAACTTTTAAAGGATATATCAATCCATGCAAAACTAACCTATCCAGAGTCATGAAATACTCAATTATCGTGAAAACTCCATGAGGAACAGCCATAATGTCTCTTCCAAGAGTTTAGTACATACACATTAATTAAGTACTTGAATTTCAACATTTTACTAGATTAAAGAACATTCTGGGATTTCTAAGAAAATCATCTTTCTACAGTAGACTGCAAATTTTACTTGGCATCATATATATTCCAAAGCTATTTTTAAGCAATGATCTAGATTTATAAACAATGTTTAAGTACCATGTTGACTTTGGTAAGTTAAGCTCATAGCCAAACCTCAAATAGGATTCGGTGACACATTCACAGATTTTATTTATCATTTATTTATATTTATTTTTATGTGCAGTTATGTATGTACACCACATACCATATGCACGCAATGACCATAAGGCCAGAAGAGGGAGGCAGATCACTTGGAAATGGCATTACAGATGATTTTTAGCCAAAATGTGTGTGCTGGGAACAAAAACCAGTTCCTGTGCAAGAGCAGCCAGTACTTTAAATTGCTGCGCCATCTCTCCATCCCCCTTTACAGCTTAAAGGAGAGTATTATCAGAAATGAATGGGACTTGAGGACTTGCCAATTCTCTGTTCCAAACATTACCAATTATTGTTGACTAATAGTCTGCTTCCAGTCGCTGACAGTTTTCTTACCACCTTCATTATTTTTAATTTTCTTCAAAGTGTTTAGCTGGTATTTTCAAAGGCATTGGATTGTCTCTTCAATGATGCATTCCTTCTCTGTGTGGTTACATTTGCAAAATTGTTAAGGCTCCTTACTAACTAATTCATGCTGACATATTCAGGATAGCTCGCTGTAATATGCCTGCTTTTAGTACTAAATCTTGTTCTATTTTAACAAATTTTAGAGTTCTACCCCACTGAAAACTATTTAATTAAATGCCCGTTAAAATGAAAGTTACAGAGTTTGAAATCTAGTTATGGTACACATAGTATTTTATGATTTCAAGGAGCACAATATGTAAAAGTCATTAATCTCAAGAATTATGCCTTTATAAGAAGTGTATTTATATACCTTCTACTACAGCAGAATATTTAAACAACAATTTCTATACATTGACAGAGAGTTTTTTAAAAAGTGACTCAAAGTGATTTTTTTCCCTTTTCTTAACAGCCAATAAGTAACCAAGGAATAAATCAGACCATTCGACTTATTAAGTCACCTAAAGCAAGTTAGTTTACTGCTTCATGAACCCTTTCTTTTAATGGAATTCTATTTGGTTCTCTTTCTGTTTCAAATTTTATGTGTACCAGGGAGCAGTGGATGTTTTTGAGTATCTACATCAGTCAACTAACTGTTTATTGGAATTCAAAGGAATAGAAAGTTTGGAAAATTTTATCTTGCCACCCTTGTCACCTGGGGCAGAGGAAACTCATAATTTATCCATCAGTCAGTCATGTCATGACATGGTAAGTAGTTATTGACAAAACACTGTAATAGAAAGGCCTTAAAGTTATGCAAAATTACTTATAGGAGTGTAATCAGTGTCATAAACATGATTAATATCATCAGAATTTGGTATAAAGACCTTAAGAAGTTAAACTTGGGGAGAGATAGGGAAAGAGTGAGCATTAGATACAAAGTTGCAGTTAGGAGAAAGAAAATTTGGGGTGCTATTTGACAGTATGGATACCCCAGGCAACAATAATGTATTGTATGCATGTCAAACATTTAGAGGGTTGTCGAAGGCTTTCATCATAAAAAGATAAATATTGAATGAAATAAATATTTTAACCTGATTTAGACATTATGCAGTGCAGTGAATGTATCAAACAATAAACGATACTACACTCCTATTGTCCTGTTTAGCCTTGTCAATTTGACACATCCCAGGGTTGTCTGAGAGGAGAAACCTCAGTGGCGAAATGTCTAGACCAAACTGGACTGTGAGTTGGTCAGTGAGGGATTGCATTGATAATTAATTGATATGGGGTGCTCATCCTAGTGTGGGTGGCACTATTCCTCAGGCATGTGTTCCTAGGTTGTATAAAAAGTTAACTAAGAATGAACCAAAAAACGAACCAGGAAGGAGCATTTCTCCATGTTTTCTCCATCAGTTTTATTTAGTTCCTGACCTAAATTCCCTCAGCGATGGATTGTGACCTGGAATTGTATACCAAATATACCCATTTCTTCCCCAAGTTGCTTTTGGTCAGAGTGGTTTACTTTAGCAACAGAAGAGTAAACCAAGATATTTATATATTATTACATTCTTTTATGTATCAGGAAAAATGAGATAAGCCTGCAGGAATGACTAAGCATTTTTTTTTTAAATATCATTAACAAAAAGCACTGGGTGCTTGGATACCAAGATTGAAGACAAGAACTAATTCCTGAAATCTGTCCTTTGACTTCAGCATTTGTGCTGCAACATGTATATGCTCCTCTCTCACATACACATAATAATAATAAAGTAATACAAGTTTAAAGAATTATTTTTTATGAAAGAAAAATAAAAATTCCTTGTTTTGATTTATAGTTTTATCTCAGTGTAACATAATTTGCCGAATATGGTCTCCTTGTATGCCATTAACAGGAACATTTATTCTGCAGCAGGTAAATGGAGTTTCCTTATATGCTATTAGGTCTAGACTTCTACAATAAAATTTAACTCTGCAATCATTTGGTTGATAACACTTTTATATGATTAATATATTGCGGGCATTGGGGCAGGAAAACTCTCTACTATTGTTTTATTATAGCCTATGCCTTCCTTTAAATTATTTTGATTTGATTTATATATTTGTGTGCTCTCAAATATACAAATCTCTATGTTGAATTTTCCCATTTACCATTACACAATGACTTTTCCTGTCTATTTTCCTCTCATTTTTACAACTAAAAGTGATGTTACTAGATATAACTTTAGTTATTCTGCTCTACTTGTAACTCATTTACTTGGAATATTTTTTTCATCCTTCATTCCCTGTTCATATGTGTCCCTGAAGGTGAAGAAAATCTCTGAAGCAACATAAAATAAAATTCTTTTTAGAAGATTTATTTTATGAGTTTTTGCTATATATTCTTCCTGCTATGGAGGCCAAAAGAGAATATTGGATCCACTGGTCCTGAAATAGCAGAGGGCTGTGTGATGCCATGTGGGAGTTGGGAACTGAGCCTGTGTCCCCTAGAAAAGCAGCAAATTCTCTTAATTGCTGAGACCCTAAAACCTATCTTAACTCCTTCGGAAAGCATTCATACTACTGTGGTTAGTCTTAATTATCAACGTGAGTGAATCTAGATAAGACTAAGAGTTTGTTACAGCACACCTTTGAATCAGCTTATTAGGACATTGCCACACACTTTTATCATGAGGGCTCTGACCTAATTGTTGGCTTAATTCCTTGATATTTTCATATTGAATATACTGTGAGGTGTGTTGATGCATGCCCATAATTCAGCACTCAGGACACAGAGTGAGTTATAGGACAGTCATTTCTACACAGTAAGACTCTTTCTCAGAAAATAAAATACACTATAGGATTGGCAGTTAGTGGAAAGGTAGAAAGTGGATCACAGGTGGAAAAAGCAATGACAGTGAGTTGTGTCTGTGAAGGGGTTATAATGACCTGACTTCTTCCTGATGTTCTTCTTTGAATTTAAGCTGCTACTACGTGAACAGGTTTCATCTACCACTCCCATCCACCACTATGCTTTTTATTTTGCAACAGTCCTAATTAACAACAACAGAGACAGCCAAAAAAGGACTGAAACCTCTGAACTCTAAGCCAAAATATATTTTTCTCCTTCTAATTTGGAGTCTCATATGCTGTCACTGTGATTTAAAAATCTGACCTATTTTCTGATCGAATTATTTAAACATTTATACACAAGGCAGTCAATAGATTAAATCTCTCATAATTTTTCATGAGTTTTCAGATCTTACTGCCATTTCTTTCCTTTTTAAATTCATGTCTTATAGTCTTCCTTAATGTTCAGATGTTTATTCTTAGTATTATTTTAATTCTTTATCAATAACTTCTGGTTTTCCCTTTATGGCCTTTTTTGTGATGACCATAAGTTTTATAAGAATACCTTTTCATGATGACAACCTATAGGGGACCATAGCAGCATGGCATGATCCCCATTAAAAAGATAAAAAGAGAGCATATGATAACTAAATGCTGTGGTTTTACATTCCATGCATCTTAAAGTATGAATTTTTGTTACCCTGATTCATATTTTTCCACATTTCTTTCATTTGAACATGTCAACATTGTTAGACTTCTTAATTATTATTTTTCTTTCAGGGATATTCATTTGTATGAATACTTGGTCTTTCTAGTTGCTTTTATATATTTTGATGCTTTCTTTTTATTTCTGATTAGTATATTTTTCAGGTTCAAAATTTCTATTGAGGGGCTGTAGAGATAGTTGAATGCTTAAGATTATCAGCTGCTCTTGTAGAGGATCTGGGTTTGGTCCCCTGTACCCACATGGAAGCTAACAATTGTCTATAATTCCAGTTCCAGCAGATCCAATATCCTCTTCTAGCACCAATGTGTATCATACAACACAGGTGAACTTACATAAATGCAGGCAAAACATTCAAACATTCAAAATAAAATTTAATTAATTAAATGAGCCTTTTGTTGAGTATTTCCTATATTACAGGATTTGGTAAAGATATGACCTCTCTGTTATTATATTTGGGAACGTCATTTTCTTCTTTCATTTCCCTAGTCTGATGCTCGGTAAATTATTCATCGTTAGCAAGGTTTTTTTTTTTCTATTACTTTATTCTCTGTTGACCTGCAAGACTTCTGCTGAGATGTAAATTGTCATGAAACTTGAGATACTTCATGTGCTATTTTTCTCTCTTTTCAGTTGAGGATTTCCCTTTAACTTTCAGATTTGAGTGCCTAATGACATGATGTCTTCAATTAGACTTTGTTGAGTTAATTTTAATTGCTGAGCTTTGATATTGCTGTTCTTGGATACCTGTATTGTCTAGACCATGGAAATTTATGTTACGATCACGTCAAAAACATTTTTCTTTGGTATTCTCAATATCCTTTGAAAGGTCAATAAGCTGAAGATTTCCTTTGCTACTGTGGTCCAAATTTCAAATTTCCAATATTCTGTCTTCATTTCTCTTCAATCACTTTTGTGTGTGTGTGTGTGTGTGTGTGTGTGTGTGTGCGTGTGTGTGTGTGTGAAACCACCTTTATTCAAATCTTTCATTTAACATATTCTGATCTTATTTACCTGTATTTATAATTGTACTTAATGTATTGTTTTAATATCAATATCTTTGATAATCTAAGCTGTTTTTTTCTTCTAAGCCTCTCTGAGATTGCTAAGTCATTTATCATGTTTTCTTAAAGCTCGTTGAGTTCATTAAAACACCTGTTTTGAAGTTCTTCACCTGAAAATTTGGCCATTCTGATTGCCATCTGGTCAGATTCTTAGCTATCACTTTATTTTTACTTGAATTCATGATTCCCACAAAGATTGTGGTGCTTATCAATGTATGAGTTCATTTGCTCAGTGAAGACCATGAGCTCATTCGTGTCCATTTAATCTGGCCTCTTTGTGCCTACACTTCCAGAATTTGAGGTAGGTTTCTTTTTCCCCTCAGAGACTATTTATTTTTAATTTGAAGTTTTGTGAAATTCATACAATACATTTTGATCACATTTATATCTCCTCACCTTTCTTCCCTCCACAAATTTCATATATATTTTGTATTTAATCTTCTCTTACCCATTAACAGAACAGGTAAAAACCCTTCCAAAAAGGTATTTTTTCATGTATGAAGCATTTTTAATTCTCTTTGCTTTTCTTTTCTTAGCCTATAAATTAGGAAAAAAAACTTCATTGTCTTGTGATAATATATACATTATATTTTTACTTTTGCTACTATTTCCTGATTGGCCCTTTTGATCAAACAGAAAATTACTTGTGTAAAAATGGTGCTTCTTCAGTGATACTCTCCTGACTTCATTCTATAATTCCTATATTCTGTCATTCTCCAAACACTAAAGCTAAATATTTCATTTAGACCTTTCTTCTTGTTATTCTTTCTAGTGAAATGATAATCAAATTTCTAAAATTTCCCTTTTTATTTATACAGTGTGGTCAACTATATAAACATAGTCTGAAGAGATTTTTATCTCATAAGTAAAGTAGTGAGGCCATCTTCTATCTAATCTGTAACATCACTGTTACTGTTTCTTAAACACTGGCCTCATATAATAACTCCATATGTTCTACTGAACATGAACGATTATCTGCAAAATCTGACATGTGCATTCACTTATAATTAGCATTCTATATTATTTTCAGTCTATTCTGTGTTAGTATATTGCATAAGTCTTAGCTAATAGAACCAAACAATGTAACTATGCATATTTCTTCCATCTTAATTCTATAAGCTTTAATTCTATGCAAGTGATAGAAACACTTCTGGTAAGTTGTAACTTTCACATCCCTTGCATCTGCCCTTATGTTGACTTTACTTGTAGATGCCTTATGTGATCTCGATACCTCTGCTAAGACTCAGTCTATCACTTTTTAAGCCAGACTTATCCAACCAGTCTATCTAAGATAGGTTTCCCTCTTTTGGTTTCATAGACTTCTTTCATGTATTTGCACTTTATCCAATATAGCAGTAGCAGCAGCAGCCATTTCTCCTCCATTAATAATTCAATAACAAATTCAATGACAAAATTTAATTAGACTCCTTCTATCCTATCATCTTGCTCTAGAAACACACACACACACACACACACGCACACACACACGCACACACGCACACGCACACACACACGCACACACACAGTGTTACATACCCAAATTGAATTATACATCATGTTAATAATCATTTTAAGCTTTTCTTGTATTTTTTTTGTTATGAGCAAGGGATTGGAGTTCCTAAGAGATTGAGTGATGATTATTGAGGTAATGAATGCAAATAAACTTACCTCTCCACTGAAAATAGGAGAAACACAAAGTGATTCAAGAAACAAAGAGAAATAGCAAAAGATTAAACAGACATACATCCCATTTAATTTATGTAGATTTGAATGACATAATTTAAAAAATAATATTTTTGCTGATTCTTGGCAAAGTTCATTTAATATTCACATCATTTTTTAACTTACTGGTATATTAACGAGCTGCCCACAAAGCTTGAATTCAATCTTGGACTTTCCACTTGTGCAATTCTCTTCACCAGTTAGTCACCTACAGTTTTCTGTAAGAACTTTCATGGAAACCACAGATGAGAGTCATTCCTTATTTCAGCCCATGAGTGCTGGCCAGTCAGGCATACATCCTGCACAGAATTCAGATAGCTGTGGAGATTCATGATACCACATACTGCAGAATATCCAGAAGTCAGAGCTTAACAGCCATTTCCTAACACCTTGAAGACAGATTGAGAGAGAAGGCACAGGATGAATTATTTGATTTTTCTTGATGTTAGAAAGAGATGATATTGAGTTCCCACACACAGGCCTGAATTGGCCTCATTTCAGTTCTCACCAGCATCGAGACAGGACGTGGTTCTGTGTAGGCTTCTATATTGGCTGAAGAGATTCTATAGTGTTCAAAGATGATATGTTTCATGATATGGTTTTAAATTTTTTTTAAATTATTGACACTATCAAGCTCATGAAATTGAAACCAATGGATTATGTTCTCTGGTCAAAGAGATTTGTATGGTTCCAAAATGTAAACAGTTCAATGATTAAAGCTCTGCACAACAGCAACTTTGTGAAGGGTTTGTCTCACTGTTTGCGTTCATTGAACAACTGTATTTAATCTGTACTTGGACCTGAAATAAAGAACAGGACTCAGATTACCGTAATCATAAATCCATAATCACCTTTCACTCAGAGCTATCATGTTGTCCAATCATCAACCATTAAAATATACAGGTTTATTTAATGTCTTATATTCATTATTCATTTCAACAGCATCTCAGTTGCCATTTCCCTCAACTTCACATTAACATGCTCTGTCTACACAGCTAAACATAGGGCACTGCAAGCCCATTTAATAACATACACAGACTTTGAGAGCAAGACCTTGTCATATTCAAATTTTTCTAGGAGCATGTGTACCATGCTTCTGTAATCTCAACCTCATCTCAAGAGACTAATCTTAGACTAATTAAAGACATGGTATGAAAATATACATGGATGAGCTAGCCCTTTGAAATCCATAGAATTTCAAACAGATACTTTTATTATACTTTAAAATACATACTTTGAGGTTGCTGGAGAGATGGTTTAGCAGTTAAGGGCACTGATTGCTCTTGCAGAGGACAGGGGTTTGATTCCCAGCATCCATATCATGGCCAGCAACTGTTGTAACCGCAGTACCAGGGGATCTGACACTTTCTTCTGACCTCTGCAGGCACTGCATGACATAGGTGTGCTTAAACACATTCAGGCAATACACTCATACACATGAAATTATATATCTCTCTATCTATCTATCTATCTATCTATCTATCTATCTATCTATCTTCTATCTATCTATCTATCTTCTATCTCTCTATCATCTATCAATCTATCCCTCTATCATCTATCAATCTATCTATCCCTCTATCATCATCATCTGTCTATCATCTATCCATCTATCTATCTATCAATCATCTATCTATCTATCTATCTATCTATCCATCTATCTATCTATCATCTATCTATATTGAGTGAGTACCTGGAGAGAAGGCTCAGTAATTACAAGTACATACTGTTGTTTTAGAGGACCAAATTTCCTTTCACAACACCCATGCCCAGAGGCTTACAATTGCCTGTAACTCCAGCTCTAGATGATGCCTCTTCTGACCTCCATGGGTGCCTGCACTCAGGAGCACATTTAAACACACACACACACACACACACACACACACACACACACACACACATACACACATACCTACACACATGCATTTACACACATGTAATTAAAATATACTTTTTCATTTTCTGTTGATTTTTTTGTGAATTTCACACAACATTTACGATCATATTTCAACCCCCCCATATCTAGATTGCACCTTAATACCTCTGACCAACTTCAAAGTACTCTGCTATATATATATTAAGGCCTACAGAGTCAAATTTTTGTCCCAAAATGTCCTTTAGTGTGGGTCTTTCACTGGAGCCTAGTTAACCTATCCAGATTTACACAGTTAAAAAAAAATGACTGACTCTCCACCCAACAACTGCCAGTTGCCAATAGTTCTTCAAGTGGACCTCACAGAGGCGCTTACATGCTAGCAGTCCACAACTCACTTCAATGGATGTGCTAAAATGAGTCATGTGTGCCTCACATGTACCTAACTCCTTCATGAAGGAGCTTATCAAGTTCATTCAATCCCCTTACCTGGAAATTGTGCACATTATGTCACAAACATGTGATGATAAATATTTTAATCAATAGTTTTTATTGAATAAAGTACAAATTTTTAATTCACATCAAATGAGGATTATATATGTACTATAATATGCTATATATTTTATATAAATTTTATTTGTAAGTGCAGAATTGCTTATGATGTCTTCATTAGCATTTTGGACCTGCTCAGAGAATCAAAACTGAGTCATACGACTTTTCTGTTATATTATTTAATTGTTTTACCAAGATAAAATCATATAACGATGCTTGTTAAATTTTATACACACACATACACACACACACACACACACACACACACGCATGCACACACGATGCATGAATTTAAAGTCCAAGCAATAAGATGGCTCCAAATGAAGCCTTTAAAATACAAAATGACCTAAAATTATAGAGCAGCCTTGCTGTCCTCATTACATGTTAAAATGTGCTCCCACGTAGACCTTTTATTTTCACTTTTTAAGAAGTATGAACTGCATAGGTCAGGCAGTCAAGTAAAATCTCCACAGCAGGATATACAAATTTGAAATCTTTCAAAAGGCAATATTTTTGTTCCCTGTAATTAGCCAATTAATTCTACTGGCATTTATAGGCTGCATGTGGTGAGAGGAAAGGAGATAAAGAAAAGTAGTAAAATCAAATATTTCAATTTTACTTTAAAGGTCACTGAATTATATGGCCTACCTTAGGAGTATTTAACTTAAAATAAAGAAGTCAGAAAACAAATGAGCTGAGTAACTCAAGTCATGAAGTTACTGCTTTAATTAGAGCTTAGAAGGCTTCCTTTTAAAGACTCCTTGGTGTGCTGGAATAAATTACTTCTTTGTAAATGTCTTGAATAAGAGCATTATTGTTCTTTATTCCTTTACTGTATATACAGAACCATGTGTGTATGTGTGCATGTGCATGCATGTGTGTATGAGTGTGTGTTTGTGTGTTTATGTATATATTCAGGATTTTATTTTTGCTTTTAATACCATAAAATAAAATTATGAATAATACTTTAGTTTACTTTTTATGGTACAAAATATGTTTTAAGGATATAAATGTGCACAGAGTCACAGATATTATGGATTTAGATCAGAATTAATTTATCTTCTATTAACTCATCAATGTGCATCAAATTATATTTGTTAATATGTGTTGAAAATTCAGATAACAGTGTTAGAAATCCCTGATATGACATTAATATGCAAAGGGAAAATGTAAGTAAATTTTCAAAGAGAAAAATAACAAACAGAAAACATGTAATAAAAATAGGAAATAAAAACAAAATGTTATAGGAAACATACATAAAATTTAACTCCTTAATTTGATAATTAAAAATTAGTTTTAAAAATAATTTCTAAGTTATTTAGATTCAACTACCCTTAATATAGGATAGTTGTTATAAATCATCCCTTGATATAGGTTCTCAAATGATCTGTTAATGGAAGTTTTGGGTGCACCTCTGGCTAGCAACTGAAGAAGTTGGAGGCTCGGTTGATGATAATGTAAGTTTTGGAGAATATTAAGAAAATAACACAAAATTTTACTGGGACAGTTATTTTTATTGATTAAACTTACAAATTTGCAGTTTAAAATTAATGAAGATTAGATAGATGAACAGATGATAGATAGATGATTGATAGATGATAGACAGTTAGATAGATAGATAGATAGATAGATAGATAGATAGATAGATAGATAGATAGATAGATAGATTTGGTGGTGCTAGGATCTCCATATGAGGGAGAACATACATCTTTTTATCTCTGAATCTGTGTGACTTAATTTAGTAGAACAGTTTCTACACCTAAGACCTAAGGCTCAAGGAACATAGAACAGGGGTGAGAAAGGACACCAATGAATCTTTCATTTCTCATTAATGAAACTCCCTCATGCAACAGAGGGCCAGGAACACAAAAGGTCACAAATGACCAAATCATAGAGATTAATAATCTTCTGAATGCTGGTCCTTGGGCAGGACTCCTATATCAAATTTCACCCACCCAAGGCTCAGGCACCATTGTGGAAAAGGGAGCAGAAAGATTGTAAGAGCCAGGGAGTAGGTGCATGACTGTATGGAAACAGAGTCCTACAATTTCCTGGGTTCCTGCTCATATGATCCCATGGCAATGATGTCATACGCAAATTCAGGCAGATAAAAACCCAGCACAGAACTGGAGAATGAACAGCAGACCCCAATATTAGCTGAATAAATATTGGCAAGTACTTACTGCTAGATGAGGAAGAGCTGATCTTCCTAAAACAAGGGACTATAAGTTGACTGACTAGACATCAGTGGATAGACTTCCATTGAGGAATGTCTGGGGACACTGACTTGGCAGCATAGATCTTAATACAGATGGCATAGTATATGGGTTCCAGTGAGGGGGTTCAAGGGAGGGTGCCAGTGTGGACAGGTGTATCAAGATGATTAAGATCATTTGAGATGTTCTGTATGAAATACACAAAAATTCAATAAAAACAAATTAGAAATAAAGTGTTAAAACATTCAATACTATTTAATGCTAATGGAATACTATTAACTCCTTTTTTAAACATATGACACTGGTGTTTATAATAATCAATGTCTTCACAAAATTTTATCTTGTAGAGCATTTATTCAAACAGTTATAAGTATTTATTTTCAAATTTGCTTACAGAATAGAATAGCTTTAACTACAGACTTACATTTTGCTGGTGATTCTCAGTAAGTGTTGTCACTATTATCCCTTCTTTTTTCTTTAAGGTGATAGATCGTTATTTTTATGAAATCTCCATTTTTTCACTTTTGATTTTATATTCTTTTTCAAATACATATTATGGGAAGCCTTTGTACAAAGGAGGACAGAAGATTGGCAAGAAAGATGCCTAACAACAAGTTCATAAATATTCAACATTTGTAAATCTCTTTTCTGGCCTTCACATTTCGCATGTTAGAACTTAACATGTGAATACTCCTTCTGCCTAGTGAGCAAACCAATCTTGGTTTTCACACATCTCAGAAATGGAAATATTCTACTATATTTACTACCCTAGATCTAATGCACTAACATTTCTTTAATCTTTTCTGGCCATATACCCCCATTAGAGTTGGGGAGGAGTAGGGAGCCATGTAACACAAACTAATATTGATTTCTGTATGTTACTAACTGGCTTTGAAAAGCTTTTTGCTTCTACCTCCTGTGTACTTGGGTTAGAGGTATGTGCCACTAGACTGACTCACCTTATGTTTTTGACATCTGCAAATAATCAGTTACCTATCACCTCAATCAAATAATATTCCAGTTTTATTCCTGTTATTTCAAATGGTGAATTTTTCCTGTTTAAGGTTGTAATGTATCACTTTATATATAAATTATATTTTCTTCATCCTTTCCTTTATTGTTCAATATTTAAGGTGTTTCATATATTGGTTATTTGACTAATTTGAACTTTGAAGCAAACATAAAACTCAGGGTCTTCATCATCACTTTAGGTTAAAGGAGATTATAAAATTGCAAAGTAACAGTCATGAAGATTAATAGCTACACACTTTCGACTAACTAAAAATATTGAAATTCAATGTTTAACAGTAGAAAAATAACAGCAAAATTTGTACATGATGAAATCAGTTTATGCTTATAGATGTTATTCATTTCTATGGTTGTGTGCAAAATGTAAGAAAAATATAGACATTATATGAAATATTTTAGAATTTCTCTCTATGGATTATGGCATGTGGTCACTGCCAGTGGCAGCTGCTCCTCCGTTCTCACAGGTGCCACTCCTTCATTCTCATGGGCATCGAGACTGCTCCTCCACTTGCCCAGTGCTGAGGCCACTTTTCTGCATGCCTGGTACCACCTTCTGTCGTGCTGCTTCTGCCTGGTCCCAG
Source organism: Nannospalax galili (assembly GCF_000622305.1). Taxonomy (NCBI): domain Eukaryota; kingdom Metazoa; phylum Chordata; class Mammalia; order Rodentia; family Spalacidae; genus Nannospalax; species Nannospalax galili. Next base: position 2,062,375 of record NW_008349989.1, read on the forward strand.
ATCCCAGGGCTGGTGAGGAGACTATGTCAGCCCCAGGGCTGGTGAGGAGACTGTGTCAGCGGAGCCGCATTCAGACACAGGAGACCAGTTTCAGTGGAACAGGTCTGCTTTATTGCAGTAAGGCACAAGCTTATATAGGGGTAGTGGTCCAATCACAGCACAGCAGGTAGGATACCTTACTAGCATAACAGGTTTAGCATCCTATCAGAGTACAGCAAATAGGATACCTTATTAGCATAACACACTTAGCATACTATTAGCATAACAGACTTAATGTCCTATCACAGAACAGCAGGTAGGATGCCTCATTAGCATAATTGGTTTCAGATTACAGAGCCTGGCTTCCTGGAACCACATGATCCTGACTGTTGCATTATCTAAGTGTTGCAATTTGGAATTCCAAGGGTGGTGATTAGGGAGTGGCAAGCTCTAGGCATCAGTCTCATCATCTGCCAATGGGAGCAAATGTCACAAGGTGTTTCTTGTGGCTCCAGTGGTTGGGCCTTTGCCTAGGGCCTGCTGTGTGGCTGTCAATAAGAATTTCACCCTAGGCTCAAGCCTGTCTCCTACAATGTCAGAAGAGAATTCAGGTTTTGTTGTATTTATTCTTTGAATTTCAAGTTACTTCAGTAAAGTATTGACATGATCACACCACTGTTTAATTTTTCTAGATTTATTTTCTTTTTATTTATGTGTATGAGTGTGTCTCTATATGTGCATATATGTATATGCATGTGAATGCAAGTGTCCACAGAAGTCAGAAGAGTGTGTTGGATCTCTTGGATCTGGAGTTACAGGCAATTATAAGTTTCCTGATATCAGTGGTAGGAATTAAATTCCAGCTCTCTGCAAGAACAGCAGGCATTCAGGACCACTCTGTCATCTTTCCAGCCTCATCCTCAATACTGAGGACATATCTGGTTATGCCATTGACAATAGATGATAAAAAGGTAATTAAATAAAATAGGGAACTGAAAATTGCAGTACTACCTGTGAATATAGGTATGGCTCAATTACAGTTGATAACAATGACTTTGGTTTGGATATGTTAGATGTTCAACAGATTTTGATACAAACATAAGGAAAATATCTCAATTCCCTGTTATAGCAATCAAGGCCTAAAATTACTTCAAATTTTAGTAATACAGCAATTACTAAACGATGATGATTATGGCAAAATATGTGAATCCTTTTGTTCTGTATGATTTTCAAAAGACAATTATCCTATTTATACATTCCTTGTGGAATAAAAGTAAATCCGTTTACCCCAAACTTCAGTTATTCAGCATTATGGTTGATTTAATATCAGCCTTTAAACATTTATATTTTTCAACATTTAAAATCTACTAATTATATGTATGTACATAGCTATATATGTCAACATATATATGTATATATATGTGCATGTATGTGGCTATGCTGTATTATAGCTTTAGGTAACTTAGTAAAGTCCCTAAGAGAACATATTTCATAAAGAATTTACATTCTTTTTCTATTATTTGTATTAACAAACTAATATATTATGATATGATTATATTTATGTTTAGTTGTGATTTGTTGAAGAAATAAGATATTCTATTATTTATTTTGAGTAAAATAATATGTACAATAAACATGAATTTTGAAAATAAGATTTAGTGCAAAGTATTTTAGCTTAAAAGTCAATTATAATTGTTAAATATGCTTTATATTTTATGAGAATTGATGAGAAAAAATTTAAAGATATAAAACTAGGCAAATTATATCAATAATTTACATTTTCTACTTTAATGGAGAAGATTGGTATAAAAATTAAATGATTCTATTTACCAGATTTAAAAGACTAGAAATAAACTACCATCTGTTTCATTCAGCATAATTAAGAAATATAAGATTCATAATGAATCTCACTTTGAGATTTTATTCAGAATATTGAGAATAATCTTTCCTGATGTTTTACAGCTTTAAAAGTGTTCATGAGCAACATTTTTTCATTTGCTCTTTAAAATAAACAGAGCCATTTGTGCAAGAAGAAAAATATTGCTTAATAGATATATTATTTCAGTTTTGTAGTACACTTCAGGGTACCATATATACAAGTTTGATATCTTTACAACCTGAGAATTAGAGCGAATTTATCTCATATATTTTTCTGTATATTTTAGACATGTATTCCCCTATATTCCCTAGAAGTACAAAATCAAAAATCATATCTTCCAAAGTTCATGCAGCAAACACACAAAACATGCAACAAGCACACGTAAGTACTCATTATGCATGCAGGTATCAAGTGCATGTAGCATAAAGTTTTGCATGCCTGTGTGTATGTAATAGTATTTATATGCACATGTATATGCAGATATATCTAAATGACAGAGGTTAACATCAGGTTTCTTCCTCAGTCCCTCTCCATATTATTTTGAGACAGTATCTCTCATTAAGCCTTTATTTTGTCTGTTTGGCTATGGTACCTGGACAAAAAGACTCAATAATTCTTCTGCTTCCACTTCCTTAGTTCTGGGACTGCAGGTATACAACACTGTGCTTAGCTTTTATATGGAGGCTGAGGGTGGAACTCAGCATCTCATGCTCTCCCTATGAGCACTTCACAAATTCAGCCAAATTCTCATTCCAAGATGTTCATATTTTAAATATAGTGTTTGAGCATATATTCAATTGAGTCACAGAATTCAATTGTTTGGGGGCATTCAGACTCACCGATGTCAAGATGAGTTAAATATGTAAGCAACATTGTAAATAGATAGGACTCATGCTGTCTTATCTCATGTAACTGTGTCTAGAAAATATAATACAACTACAAACTCAAAACATCACATTGGTTTTTCACTCACTATTCTCCAATCATTCATCCAAGACAAATATATTAGTCCAGTCCTGAATACTATAAAACTATTGCCTTATGATTAGCTTTGGCTAAGTAAATAGCTAATAAAAGTTGCTCTAAAATTTTACTTCTGGGACACTGACACTTTATATATTTAGAACACATGATAGGATTGTATTCTTTTCAAAAATATTTTCTCATTTTGTGTGTATGAATGTATAGCCTGCATATATGTAAGTGCACCTGTGACATACAGTGTCGATGAATGTCAGAGGAGAGTGACAGACCCCGTGAAACTGGAGTTACAGACAGTTGTTAGCTGCCACATCAGTGCTGAGAACCAAACCCAGGTCCTTTGTAAGAGCAGCCATTGTTCTTAACTGCAGAGATATTTTTCCATACTCAAGATTATATTTTAAAAATTAGATTGACCAAATCTATATAATAAGGAACTTTTGAAGGTATTTTCATTTTCAAAGTACAGTAGATGTAATTAATCATTCAAATTAGTTTCATAATTAAACTATTTAATTAATTACCTAAAATCTTTTAGTAGTATTCATACTTTACACATCAATTATTATTTTGGTTTCTGTAATTTCACTAAACCTGTTTTACATAGCACTGCATCTATTGAAATGAACAGTATACACTGTGATAAGGACACAAATTTCAAAATGGCAAAAATACACCCTAAGGAAAGGTGAATACTCCATTCAACAAATGGTGCTGGGATAAATGAATTTCTACATGTAGAAGAATGAAAGTAGATCCGTATCTGTCGCCTGCACAAAAATCACCTCAATAGATCAATAAGCTCACATAGGCAGTACTCTACAAGATATAGGTGCAGAATAGAATTTTCTGAACATTATTTTCTTAGGAATTAAATCCACCAATTTACTAATGGAACCTCATTAAACTAAAAAGCTTCTGTATAGCAAAGGAAACAGCCATTCCAGTGAAGAGGAAGCCCACAGAGTGGGAAAGAATCATTGCCAGCTATACATCTGATAGATTAATTTCTAGAATACACAAAGAACTGAAAAACACAAAGAATCAAGAAAACATATGACCCAATTATCAAATAGGGTAAAGTTCTGAACAGAAAGTTCTCTAAGAAGAAATAAAAATGACAAGGAAATATCTTTAAAGGTATTCAACATCCTTTGTAATTTGGAAAACACAAATTTAAAACTACATGTGATTTCATCTGGCCTCAGTTAAAATGTCAACAGTCAAGAAAATAAGTGAGAACAAGTGCTGGTAAGGATCTGGGGAAAGGGGAACCTTCATTCACTTCTCATGGGGTTGCTAACTGTTGTAATCACAGTGGAAATCAGTGTTGAGATTTTTTTTTTTAATTATAAATTGATATACCATATGACACACCTACGCCACTCCTTGATTTATACCTAAAGGACTGGATAGCCTACTACAGAGATATTTTCTTGACCATGTTTATTGATGTTCTTTTCATAATACCTAGGAAATGGCCAATGTAAATCTCCACAACTTATGAATAGATAATGAAAATGTAGTTTTACACAGTGGCATCCTACTCAGCAAAAAAACAGCATCAAAATCATTAAATTTACAGGTAATGAGTGGAGCAAGAGAGAGGCTTTTATACTAAGTGAGGTAACCCAGACTCAGAAAAATAAGAGATACATATTCTATCTCATTTGTGTGTCCTAGTTCCAAATGTTTAGATGTAAGTACATATTCTGATGCAGCCCTATAATCCAGGAAAATAAAAAATGACCATGGGAGAAAGAGAAAGAAGGACCTTGAGAGGAGGGGTAGGAGACAGTTGTTATCAAGGGAGAAATAGGGATAATAAGAGGGTACTTTAGAGAGGGAAGAGTAAGAGCTGTACAGGGGGTGAGGTGAGAGGAGGGGGAAGATTAATAATGCTTAAGTCACCTGAAAAGACAAAGTATAATACTATTTATTAAACCTGCTGAAAAATGTGCATCTAATATATTCACAGTACAGTCAAGGGAAATACCCTTTAAGTTGTTGGTCAGTGCAGTTCAACGACTTCCAAAATAATGCAGGCTATTTTCACAGCCCTTGATTTTATCCCAGAACTTGAAGGGAAGAGCCTAAAGAGAAGACAAGGCATAATTCTGCCACAGAATTAGAGCCATTGAATTACAACTGACCTGGAAGCCTCCCCCCTAAAGACTAAATTTCTTAGTATCAGAAGATAGTATGCAAATTGCCAAAGAGAAAACCAATCAGTCGATGATCCTATTCAACTGTAAATTAAATGAACTAGCAAATTATCTCTGTATTCATAGTAGAGACACTTTTGTCTTTGGGGTAATCTACAGCTGCTCAATGGGAGGGAATTTATTTGTGGTACTGTAAACATAGTCATGTACAGATGGTTGGAAAGGTCACAGACCCTAGAGAAGAACCTTCTTCTGTTACTTCCCTTGACCAAAGTAATTTCTTACTGTATTCTAAATATATATGCTTATGTTTAGACAAGTGTACCTCTCACCACTGTTCAAAAAGTTTCTTTTTGCAACAAATGGAGACTATTACAAAGTTCCACAGCTGGTCAAATGCAGAAAATAATTAACTATATAGGTGTCCATACCTAAATGCTATATGGACATTGCAACCTCAAAACCTAAGGCTCAGGGAAATTCCTGAAAGATAAGCAGAAAGAATGTAAGTCAGATGGACAAGCACCTACTGGTAGTTAAAAGGAAAAGTTAAACCAATGATATCTCTACGATATTATAGTCTAGCAAGATCTACATAATGAGAAAACATATTGACTGCCATAGAGCAAGGGCGAATTTTCAAGGGAGTCTCACCTCAGGATGAAGTGCCACATGCAATTAATGGATGCCTTGGGAGGGAGAATCAGTTTTCTTGAGGGCCTAGCTCCCTGAGAGTTTGGCTAATCATGAGCATACCTAAAGACAAGCACACATGAGCACTACTAAATAGACTTTGTGCAATGTATTTTCTGCTAAATAGATACAATATTAAACTTATTTCTAATGATTTATTATTCCCATAGATTAATACATATCTATACTCTCAGCAAAACATTCCATATATTATATGGTAATTCACACAGAGAAGCACAACTGATTAACATGCAAGGGATAAGAAGATGCAGATTGTTTAATCCTGAATAGAGCACCTATACAAACATCTGCCTCCCAAGGCTTAGGGATGATTGTAGAAGAATGGGCAGAAAGATTGCAAGAGCCAAAGGAGCTGGTGACCACAGGGAAACAGTGTTTTTCAGAGAGCTGGTCTGTTACTCATATGAACTCATAACAATGGTGACAGCATGGACATGTCCTAGGCAAGCTGAAGCCTGACAAATATCTCAGCATAGATGTGGGAAAGTTGGTAAGAAATCCCAACACTATGTCAGGAACTACTGGCAGATGATAATTGCTAGGAAGGGAAGATTAGGTCTCATTTAAGGGTGTGATTCCTTTTAAGGCTGACAGGTTGCAGTGAATGAACCTACACCAAAGGGTATTTGTGAAAAAAAATCATGATTCTATAGGTCTTATTATAGAGAGAATACAGGAAATTTGGTGTGGTCTTAGTAAGTGGGAGTGCAGATAAGGTAGGGTATCTAGATATGATCAAAATTTATTGTATGAAATACATAAAAATTCAATAAAATGAAAAAAAATAAGATGGAAAAAATGTACTGGATTCGTAAAGGAATGATCAAGGGGTGATTTTGTAATCCCTAAACTCATTCACTCTTCTCTTATTTTAATCTGGGTAACTTGAATTCTGACTATTAAGGTTAGCACATTTAAATAAAAATATAATCAGTTCTCAATCTGAGGGAAGATCAACATTTGACTTTCTCTCTAGTGCTCATTCTACAACCTCAGGAATATAGTTGGAGACTTTCTCAGGAAGCCTCTAGGAATGATTTTGTCTAGACTCCACCTCTGAATTCCTAATGTGCCTACATTTTTTCATCTTCATTCACTATTAACTCTCTTCTTTTACTCCAAAAACCAATTAGCCTAACATTATACTAACTAAATATTTTCAAATAGACATTAACTAATTAATATGCCACCAGCATATGGACCTCTGATGACAAACCACATTCAAATTCTGCCTACTCCTAAAATGATTAGTTTCAGATTTCACATTCAAATCTATAATCCATTTTCACATTTGTTTTGTAGGTCATGAGGTTTGGGCCTGGTTAATCTCCCTGCATGTAAATATCCACAAGTTCCTGAACCATTCATTTAAAACACAGTGTGTGGGAGACAGGCTTGAGCCTAGGGTGAAATTCTTATTGACAGCCATACAGCAGACCTGAGGCAATGGCCCGACCACTGGAGCCAAAAGGAAGGCCTTGTGACATTTGCTCCCATTAGCAGATAATGAGACTGATGCCTAGAGCTTGCCACTCCCTAATCACCACCCTTGGAATTCCAAATTGCAACACTTAGATAATGCAACAGTCAGGATCATGCGGTTCCAGGAAGCCAGGCTCTGTAATCTGAAACCAATTATGCTAATGAGGCATCCTACCTGCTGTTCTGTGATAGGATTATAGTCTGTTATGCTAATAGGATGCTAAGTGTGTTATATTAATAAGGTATCTTACTTGCTGTGCTGTGATTGGACCACTACCCCTATATAAGCTTGTGCCTTCCTACAATAAAGCAGACCTGTGTCACTGAACCTGGTCTCCTGTGTCTGAATGCGGCTCTGCGGACACTGTCTTTTCACCAGCCATGGGGTCTGAGACCTGGCAGAAGCAGCGACAACAGAAGGTGGCACCGGGCAAGCAGAAGAGCAGCTTCAGAATTGCAGGCAGAAGAGCGGCCTCAGCCCAGGGTGAGTGGAGGAGCAGCCTCGACTCTCGTGAGAACGAAGGAGTAGCACCCATGAGACTGGAGGAGAGGCCACTGCTGGCAGTGATTGCAACAGTGGACACCAGTATTAACATGTCTTGAACCTCTAACAGTGAAAAATTTACTAAAGTTCCCCAGTTTCCCAATGTTTTATTTGCTAACGGCTTGAAAGTGTCCCTGAGAGATACATGGCATATCACTGGGTACTGGGTGAAAATTTTAATAAAATTTTAATCTTATAGAAATGTGCTATAAATTATCTTTGTGAATATATACCTCATATAACATATTCATATATGTAATATATATAATACACAAAAAATCATTGTTCTAAAATAAAAACTAATAAATAAAATCTATCATTAACCTGGGGAAGAACTTGGAGTTCTATAGTTTTAGTGTATTGTCTGCATATGTGTTAGTGCACCCATGCTGCAATGCCTATAGAGGGCAGAAGAGGCTGTCAGATCCCCTGGAACTGGAGTTACAGATAGTTGTTAGCAGACATGTGGGTGCTGGGATTTGAACTGCAAGGAAAGTCAGTCTTCTTACTCCCTGAGCCTTCTCTCCAGCCCATAAACATGTTCTGTATGCATTCAGCATCTGTCTAATTTACAGGAACTTTATTCATTTCTAAAGTTACTTATGAAGTTATGTCTTTTTAAGGTATACAAAATACATTTTC
>NW_008349989.1:2071161-2072821 GCF_000622305.1 Nannospalax galili
TTATGTGTGAAAGTTTTGGTCTTTTCTGCTTTCATAAAAATCAGCTGAGGATTATTTGAATGAAAAACAAATGGTACAGTTTAGAAAGTCCATGAGAATTAAATTTTATCCCATCTCCAGATTTCTAATATAGAAATAGTATAATCCCTCATCAATCAAAACATAGTTTCCTGGGGCTGGTGATAGAGCTCAGCAACTAATTGCATGGGTTGCTCTTTCAGGGGACAGGGGTTCTATTCACAGCACCCACATGACAGCTAACAACCATCTGTAACTCCAGTTACAGGAGATTTAACACCCTCTTCTGACCTCTTCATATATTGCATGGTATGGGTGCACTTACTACAGATAAAATAAAATAAATAAATAAATGAAAACACATACAAAATATAGTTCACCTATCTTTGGGACAGTTGTGGTGTTATGTATAACTTTAAAACACACTCTAGTGTCAAGCCAATATATGACTAAAGTTTTGCTAGGGAACCAACGAGTTTACTAAGCTTACTTATTGAGAAAACTGAGTGGTTACTTAGGTATACGCATGAACTGAGGATATGCTTACCCATCATGGGTCAAGCCTTCTCTTCCTAGCCTTCCCCAGATTGTATACTTTAGCCCCTTAAAAGGAAATAAGCATTGCTTTGTATCCCCAAGAAAAGAATTCTCACAACAAATGACAAATTTACTTGTTAATGCTATTATGTCTCATAATTAATTAAAAAAGGAAAAGAAAAAGAATGAAAAAGATGTTAGAAGGATATGGGAATGGAGATATTTTCCAAAATAGAAAAAAATAGAAAGCCTAAGCAAATGATGAAGGTCTATGTAGGTTTGTTGTGATATACAAAGGATGAGACAAAAATAAAATACACAAAATTTTAAAATTTCTAAGGTCATAGTTTAGTCAACTATTTTAAGGAACAAAATATATATCTAGTCAAGGTTTATCTTAGAATATTTGGTTTTTTAACCAAGCCTCATATACATAGCAATGATAAGTAAAAGTACCAGACTGGTGGAACTAACCTTATTGGATGCTTAACAGCCATATTTTGAGGCCTGTACGAATCTTTTCAGAGGGACTTAAAGGACAGTTTTTCCCCTTGCCTTCCAAGGTCAACTAAGCTCCAGGGGACTATGAAACATCTCTCAAAATGTCCTGTACTTGTGGGAAGTCACTTGTCCTCTTGTTCAGGGAGGCCGTGGAGACCCCACCAGATGGACTAAAACCAGCCTCCAGTCTACAAAGAGGAAGATCAACTCAGAGGAAACATTTTCTCCATGCTTCCAAATGAAGACAGCCATGGTCGAGTAGGACCATTGACTTATCTTCACATAGATGGAAATAGTAAAAGAAAGGTGCCAGGGGCTCCTCCCACTTCCATGAAACCCCTGAGGAACAGATCCTCAAAAGACCTTAAGTGTAAAAATAAATTTATTTATTTGGGCCAACTGTATAGTCTTAAACAATGAAAATGAAAGAACAACCAAAGAGTAAAGTCATCAGTATATTTCTTTAAATTTCAAGGTATTACACTTCCCAGACATTAGGTTTAAGTCCATACAAAAAGTTATTTGGACAATTACTTCTCATCAATGATTTTGTTTCTAATCAGAGAGTGCTGATCAGATGTACCACTTCAAATCTTGGTTTGTA
>NW_008349989.1:2072836-2138531 GCF_000622305.1 Nannospalax galili
CTTCCTCAGAGTCACATGGGCTTGGGAGGAGCCCCTGGCTCCTTTCTTTTACCAGTTGGCAAAAGAAAAATGAGGAGGAACCCAATAGAGGGATGCTTTTGGAAGCTCTCATCAAGACATTCGAATGGATTCTCATATGAACATTTGAAATATGCCCTGTTCTGACTTTTTTCTAGTTCTCTATCTAGAACTTGTAATGCTAATTACTCTTGCCTTTACTTCTCCTTCACATCTCCTAATCACCAGTCAAGGACTTTCTTTCCCCCCTACAGCAGATAAGAGTTATACAATTTGGGAGTCTTTTAGATTGATCCATGGAAGGGATACCGCAATTGCCTCACCCTGTGTCCCTGTTCAGCATGGAAGAAGCCAGAGTGGTGGTCTGTGTCCTGATTCCCTATCGGCAATTTGGGTTACCTCTTCAGAGGATGGTGTGATAAGAATAGGTAAGAATTGGCTAGGCAGTTAGGATAAAAAGACCCCAAAGAAAAGTAGCAACTTTCTTGGCTAAATGTCACTATGTCCTTGGGCCTGTTAGCAACATACTCCATTCCAAAGGCCAAAATATCAAAGTTTTTGGGAGCTTTTATCTTGTCCTTAAAAGATTTTAGGGTTACCTATTCAGATGGGGGAACATTAGAGTAGCAAAATGCCCCATTAAAAAAATAAAAGAAGAAAGAATACATGAAGTCATAGAAAAAAATGATGCAGAGATATGGGAAGAGTTGGAGAGGATGGAGTGGGCATGGATTTGATCAAAATACCTTAAAGCATGTATGAAATTCTCAATAAATTATTAAAAAACACATTCTATATTGGACATACAGAAATTGAAATGTTAGAGAAACAGATGATAAAACATGCCTCATTGACTAGAATATGATATTAACTATTTCCTACCATGAAAATATTTTTTTGCCATACTGTACACTGAGATTTTAAGATTTGTAAGAACATCTGTATGAAGGCTAAAGATCCGATCCTCTATGTGTTGGTTTCAGGCAGTTTAGAGTTCCCACTGTTTGTTATGTGCTTAGTATATCACAATTGATAATTTCAATAAATGTTTAACAATATAAAAACCCTTGTGCATTCAAATGGTAGGAGAAAAAATTCTGAAGCTCCTATTAAGCTTTCAATATTAAGTAAAGAATAGCAGCCGGGCACTATGGTACACACCTTTATTCTCAACACTGGGGAAGCAGAGGCAGGCAAATCTCTGTGTTCAAGACCAGCCTGGTCTACACAATGAGTTCCAGGCCAGCTGGGCCAACAGGGAGACACTGTCCTAAAAAAAAAAAAAAAAAAAAAGGAATGCCATTTAGAAAATGGAATTCTAAGAATCTGAATACCCAGACCCTGAAATCCAGTTTTCTGAGCCAAGGCAGGTCCTAAAGTCTCTACCCAATGCCACATCTGCTTCTTCTCAGTGGTTACTCTCAGGATTCTCCAGGGAGATTTTGCTAGGAAACCTGATGGCTATATAACTAAATTCAAAATTTTATATTTTCAATCCCCACCCCCAATGTATTCACCTATTCTATGTTTTTTTAAAGCTCTACTTGTTTTTTAGTATTACCACAAATTCAGTCTCTATTTGGAACATTCTGTGGATGTATTTGTACCATTAGTTGGACATCAATCTATGATCTTGCTCTCTTACTCATTTGTAAGAATGCCTACCTTGCTTTACAGGAAAAATATTTTCTTAACATGGCTTAATTTTTATGTCTGTTGAATATCTTGGGACGCTTGTCAACATTCTACTATAAACATCTGCTTGAGAATAGTCATTTAATTCAGAGTAATTTTGTTTCTTAAATCCTGTTATGCATCAGTTACACTGATAATAGGAACATGAGTAACACAGTGTTGTTTTCATTCATAATTTGTGGTAGCAAGAAGAAAATTAGTGGTAATTGTGTGTACAAATAATGACCCAAAACTGTGGCATACTTATCACAAAGATACATAGAGAATGCAATGAGAGAAGTTGAATTAAATTGGTTTTAAAATTTATAGTCATGATGATGGGGTGCTATTAGCTAGATAAGAGTATTAACATGTAAGCCATATTTTTGTTTTTATTTTAGTTTTTGGACTACAGTTAGAGTAATTAATTGCTAAAGCCCAAGAAGGCATAAAAATTCCTTTTGTGATATCTTGCATTTGAATCAGATAAAACATATGATCTGGGCATGGTAGCACATGCCTATAATTTCAGCACTGAGGGAGCTTAAAGATCATGCTTGTGAGCTGGAATGCCATGTTGACATGCATAGTGAGGAGATACTTTCTCAAAAATAGCAATAAGTAAACCGAGTGTGGTGACACACAGCTTTAATCTCAATACCCATGTTGCAGAAGTAGATGAATCTCTGTGAAATTGAGGCCAGCCTGGACTACATAGCTCATTTCTGGCCATCTGATGTTACAGGGATACACTGTCTCAATGAACAAAAAATACAGAAATAAGAAAAATAATATCAAATATTCTAAAGATTTAAGGTAAAATATCTGTTAATACTGTTAAACACTGAGACAAAAGATATAACTTGTATTGAATACAAATGCTGGCGCGTCTTTAATTGTGGCACATTTTATAATATCTTTCCACAGTAGCACTTACAATCATAAATTAAAAACATGAGCAAAATTATTTTAGGCAACTGCTTCTCTGTGGCCTGCATAGAGGACAGGGATAGTCCCACCTCTCTTTTCTTGTCATGCAATCATCAGCTCCACAGTGATATCTCTCTTTGGGTTCAGGAAAATATTGTTTTTCATGATGAGAGAATGGTATACTATATAGAGAGACTCTTAGAGAGGAAACAAGAAGGGGGAGATGAATGTTCCTTTCATGAGAGTGATAAGCTCTTCACTATGGTATGGGAAAGTTTGGTTTTATATAGTTTGCATTCCTTCAAAGCGTTCCAATGTATTTCCTTCACAAAACAATTATAGTTAAGCCTATGTTTTTATTTTCTGTGTTATAGTGCAGTAATTCTCATTATCTTCTTTTTAAAACTCTCTGAGTATCATGGATATACACTTTTCATACTGGCTAGTCAACAAGAATAAATGGTGTTCTTGTCTCTCTTCATTCTTAGTTGAGTACTATTTTGAGTCATCATTTTCATTCTATAGGAAGGTGCATTTTAAAATAAACTAAAAGACTGGGCTGGAGAGATAGCTCAGTGGTTGATAGCACTGCCTGCTCTAGCAGAGGACCTGAATTCATTTCCCAGCACCCACATGGCAGCCAACAATGGTCAATAACTCCAGGGTCAGGGGATTTAATGCAGTCTCTGACCTCTGTGGGCATTGCATGACACAGACACACTTACATACATTCAGACAATACACTAATATACATGAAATTAAAATAATAAACATAATATTTTAAAAAGTAAACAAAAAGAAATTTATTTATTTGAGGAAATTGTTTATGTGTTACAGAATACTAAACACTTCAGAATTAAGCACTTTGTCATTCAACCTTATACAACATGATAACAAGGTTAAAATGAAATTCAATATATGATGCTATAGAAGATGATTGTATTTTGCAGATAAAATAATTTCCTTTTAATATTATTTTCAAAGTATTTTTTGATTCTTTGAGAATTCCATGCAATGTATATCGATCATATTCAGACCTCTTTCCCCATCTCCACTCCCTACCTAACTTCCCCCAGAGTTCATGTCTGTAATTAATGTTTTCCTTTTTTTGAAGGCCTATCAAGTCTAATTTCTCTTTCCCAAATGCTGTTGGGTGTGACTCTGTTCCTTGGAGTCGATTCAACCTACCAGACATCACACCCTCAAAGAGAACTGACTCTCCCTCTCACAGCTGCTATCACTTGCCAATAGATTCTTTGGGCTGGGGGCTTCTTGCACCCATTTCTCATCTCCATGGTGGTTTTTGTCCTGCTTGGGCTTTCACAGGTCTTGTGCATGCTATTCTGATTGCTGATGGTTCACATATGGAATTGCTCTGTTGTATCCAGACAATGTGGTTTCCTTGCTTCATCTACAACCTCCAGCACTTTCTACCCTCTCCTTCTTCCCTCTCTTCTGCAATGATACCTGAAACATGGAAGGAGAGGACAAAATATAAATGTCCCATTTATGGCTTTATTGCTGAAGACACTACACACAAAAATAGTAGAATAAACAAAGATAAATCAACCTGTTAGTGATCTCGAAGCTTCAGTCTACTGCGTAGCTTTTATAGTACTAGATGGTGCTATGTTTACTCCTGGAAGGGAAAATTAGTCATTAATCTTACAAAGCTGTAAACTCTGCTAACTACAATAATGACTGAGTGGACAAGATATGTCTACTTGTGTAATAGTGGCACAAATGTTATGGGAGTAATCAACTACTTTCTTATTAGATTTAAGGCCTCCTTCAGAAGACTGGGCCCATGCTTATCACTATTATCAGTTCATAATTCTTGACCAGAGAGAGTACAGGCCATACATGAAAACCTGTCACTATTATTCTACTAAATATACACAGTATTAAAATGACTGCTAATGACTAACTGCTCTGCTTTACCCATAGATAAGTGCAACTCTCAGTTTTCGCCAGTGAAGCTTCTTCTTGCAACAGGTCACAATTAATATAGAGACCCACAACTGATAAATATATAGAGAATAAGATAATTTATTAATGAGACCAAGTTGGTGACTAAATTATAAGATATAAATAGATTACAGCAGAAATAAAGACTTTTAGATCACAAAACCACCCATGGCTCAGAATGTAATTTTATTTGGAATAACAACATTTAAAATTATTTATTTATTTATTTTTATTTGTATGAGTGTTATGCCTACATATGTGAAACTACACCTGTGTCATGCAGTGCCCATGGTTGTTAGGTTTTTAGCTGCCATGTTGTTCTGGTATTCGAACCCAGGTCTTTTGCGAGAACAACTAGTGAAGAGTGGATAAGAACCCACTGAGCCAAATCTTTAGCCCCCAGAATAATAGTGTTTAAAAAGGTAATTAAGGTCTGATTAAATAGCTCAGTGTGTAAGACAATTTCTGAAGAAGCAAGAAAAACTGGGTTCAACTTCCCAGTAGTGATGTAAAATCCAGGTATTGCCACAAGTGACTTTAACCTCAGAATTGGGACATGGAGACAAAGGGATCCAGCCATACTTCAGGTGGGTAGACCCTCACCCCAGAGTATTTGAGAAAAAAACTAAATTAGACTTAGTGGGGTAGATCTGAGAAGAGGTGGGGATGAGAGGTTTACTATAACAAAACATGTATGAAATTATCAAAAAAATAATATTGTGTTATTAAAAGACATAACAAAGCCTATGACTAAGGAAGTCTTATGCCTTAGGGGGCAACATACTATATACTGATGCCTAGCTAAACTTACATAGCATCAAACCACCTTCTAAATATCTGCTCATACCTATGGACAAAGGCTACTCTGAGTTTTAAACAGAGCAACATCTCTTTCAGTGAATGTGCACATGATTTCATGATTGCACACAATTCCAAGAATAAAGATCAGTTGAAACTTCAGCCCCAAACAACATATTTATGCCAACCCTTTCTGCCTCATGGGATACTACAGAACAAAGAGTAGAAAACATTACTAGAGCCAGAAGATAGAATGGTTACACATGACCATCTTCAAAGCATGAAAAAGACATGGTAATCATAATGTAACAGCGGCTATACCAGGGGCACTGGACCCAAGCCAGGCTATTTAACTGTCACACATATGATTGCAGAAAGGGGCTCTAGGGAATCTACCACTTCCTTATGACCTATTGGCAACTAGCATTCCTGGGAGAAAAGTACCAATAGTATTTGGGGGTTTTCCAATGTATTTTTTTTTTATTGAATTTTGGTGCACGTCATACAAAACATCTTAATCATCTTTCTGTTCCCTCCACCATCTGCACTCCCATAGCCCCCAACTAGATTTCAGCATTCTGTCACATATGTTAAATCCTATAGATTCAAATTGTATACCCAGATGTCTCTCAGTACAAATTCATCCATTGGACCCTAGTCAGCATATCTGGAGTCTCTCCCTTAAAGAAGATCAACTCTCCCTCTTGCAGCAGTAATCACCTGTCAAAAGTTCTTTGACTAAGTCTGGGGCCTGATGCCTGTTTCTCTAGTTATATACAGGGGTTTTGTCTGACTGAGTTTCCATGGGTCTTGTGCATGTTGACACCATTGCTGTAAGTTCATATGAACAAGTTCCCAGAATCCTAAAAGACTTTGTTTTCTTATGATGATGCACCAAACAGTGGCTTTTACTCTTTCTTCCCCCTCTTCTGCCTGAGCCTTGGGTCATGGAGGTTTAATATGGGAGTCCTATCCAGGAACACCCTCTCTGCAGTTTCTTATTCCTACACTTGGCCAGTTGTGGTCTTCTGGGTGCATCATGCTCTATTTCATGAGGAAGCATCACTGGTGAAATTTCAGAGACACAGTCATATTCTCTCTACCCCCTGTTCTGAGTTTTCTATCCACTGGGAAACCCACCAGGCTTCAGTTGATAGATAGAAACCAATGGTCACACAGATTGCTCTTGTCAAACACTTTGGAAAACAAAGCAACAGGTTATGAATATAGAAAGAGATTTACAGTGAGGAAAGGAGGCTCCCAGGGATTGGAGTTAAATAGGAGAGTATTTTAGAGTAACCAAAATTCATTATATACATTTATTCAATGAAAAAAAGAGTCCTCATTAATAGATTCATGTCTTCCTTATAAGAGATAAATCCTCTCAAAGCACTACTCAAGTTACTATTAGATAAAGTGGTGATAGGTTGAGGTTGTCCATTGCCCTCACTCAAATGTTCACTTGCCTTCTGTACTCTGCATGGAATGAAAATTCTCAAGCTACTTACCTGCCCATGTCCATAGATACTCCAGCCCAGCAGATCAGTGAGCTTAGATAAGTCTCCATTCTCCTCTTCTATAAAAAGAATAATGAATTATCTCATCGAAGAACGGAGGATTATTTTGGATAAAAGAACATTATGGTGGAAAATCAATCTTCAGTTTCTGACTCCTATATTTAATCTAATAGAAGAATAACGATAGAACAAAAGGGTGATTGATGGATCCCAGTATGCAGTAAAAGCTGTACAGTCTTGAAGTCCTGAAGGTGGCTGGTCATCACTGGATGTGGTGAAAATGGGAGGGAGGGTCCCTGAGCAGATCAGCTGCGTGGGTGAGGAAGTCGTTGTAGCTGGAGCTATTTGCTCATTTATTTTCCGTATTTCCTTCTCTCGTTTCTTTTTTGCTAATTTTAATTTGAAGATTTGCTTTGAATCATTGATACATGTAAATAACATTAAAGAGTCCATGAAGCATTTACAATGAAAGCAATCCCAGGATTTAGAAAATAAGCAGATACCTGTTTGGATTAATCTCATAGCATGTTTCTAACACCCTTTACTATCTGTTCACTGTTGACCCATAACATATGAAATCAGACCAGTCACCACTGATTTGACTCTTTTACACAGCAATTATCTTTACCCAGGATCCTTACTCATTTATGATAGTGTCCTCTCTTAATATTTACCAGTAATTAATTTTAGAGTTTAATGGGTAAAAACACATGGTGGCACAAATCCATAAATAATATACTATTTACATATATCATGTACACATCCATCCATATACCTTATATCACATGTGATTCTTGGTTGGGAACCCAGGGCTTTGTATATCCTGAGTAATCACAGTGCTATCAAGATATAAGGTTTCTCATAATAACTGATGATATATAAATGACTTGCAATAGTTGCTAAGCACTATCAATTAGGAAAACAATGGCAATGAATGAAGTTAGTAAATGTTCACACAAATTTCAAATTTCTTACTTTCAAAGAATTTTGATGTGAATTTGGCTTAATTCACAGATGTGAACTACTAAGCGTGGAAAAACAGTTGTACTAACAGCTATTGATTATTGCTGTCTGCCTGGTTACTTTGGAAGCTCCACAAAATGAAGATAGCAAGATCTATGAAGAGTCTGAGGATTTACATTACTGTATGATTATGAATTACTGTGCCATAGATCTATAAATGTTGGCAGGATACACAGTCTCCTGCTTCATGGCCAAAAAAAATTTCTCATTCATGAGTTTTATATGATTAATTTTCAGGTTTACAATGATGACCTTGCTCACCAGGACCAGAATTGATACGAAGAAGCACATATTAATGTTGAACCAAAACTGCCTTTGGGTCAGAGGTATGGAAAACCAAATGGGAGAATTCACAATCTTGCAAATCCATGGGGCAAAGCTCATCTTTTTATTTCCCAAACAAACTAATCATGTCTGTTTTACTGAGCAGTGAACAAATACACATTCTGTCCCTTGTCCTTAAAGAATACCTTATCTCAGCCTTCCAAAGCTGTGAGCTATAGAAAATATTGTTAAAATAAACTGGGATAAAGCAGTCAGTGTCCTTTGCTCAGAAAACATACTAAGTGTGACTGATGGGAAATTGTGTCTTGATTGTACTTGCTTTCCATTCCTGCCTTACCTTGAATTCTGGAAAACTTTATCATAAGTACATGAGTTTAGTGTATAGTATAAATTAATTGCAATGGATAAATCTGAGTAATTGATTCACACACCATTTAACTCAGGCCCCCATGTAGTAGAATGACACATATGTTTAGTACTGACTTAATTACACTCACGGTTTCCATTTGCTGCTTATCAAACCCCATAAAATTTTATAAGCTGCCATAGATAAGAAGTAGCTCTTTTGAAAAATTCTGATAATAAAACTTCCAATGCAAATCTTCAAGATTACATTTTAATGAAAATAACATATTTTAATACAATTGTTAATGCTTTAACTCTATTTTATTTTAATTTAATCCTAGTATTATGATATGGCTGAGCATCTCTGCTTTATATGACTATCCACAAGAAATAAAAACATGTCCAGAAAATTTGCTACTCATACTACCTTAATTCAGGCATGCTTCACCCAAAATCAACAGAAGTATCTAAATTATAAATAAATAAGCAAAATAGTGACCATTTATACACCAAAATGCTGACTCAGAAATAAAAGGCAAGATGCTAATATAACATATATACATCTAAAATAAACAAATGGTAAGTGAAAGGAATCAGACACAAAAGACAGAAAATGTGTGTACCATTTGCTTAGAATATTTTTCCCATCCTTCCACCTTAAGGTAGTGCCTGTCCTTGAAGATGAGATGGGTTTCTTGCAGACAACCAAAAGGTGGATTTTGTTTCTTTTATTTTATTATTTATTTTTATGTGCAATGTGTGTATTGCTTGAATGTAGGTAATTGCACCCATGTCATGCAATGCCTGTGGAGGTCAGAAGAGGCTGTTGGATCTCCTGGGACTGGAGTTATGGAGAGTTGTTAGCTGCCATGTGGGTGCTGGTATTCAAACCCAGGTCTTCTGAAAGAACAGTCAGTGTTCTTAACCACTGAGCCATCTCTCCAGCCCTGGATTTTGTTTCTTAATTATTCAACTAGCCTGTGTCTTTCGACAGGGGAGTTCAGTCCATTGATATTTAAAGTTATTATTGAAAAATGTGTATTGATTCTTGTCATTTTAATTTCTGCTTGCATTCTTGGTCTAACTGCATTACCAGTTATACCTTCATTTAGTTTCTTTCTCTTACATTTTGTGTATAGTTGTTCCTTTCTTCAGCTCTTTGTAATTTATGTTGTGGAATATGTTCCTTTCCCCTTCAACTATAATAGACATTTTAGCTGAGTAAAGCATTCTGGGTTGGCATCTGTGGTCATTTAGAACTGGAAATTCTTTGGTCCAAGCTCTTCTGGCTTTCATAGTTTGCACAGAAAAGTCAGCTGTAATTCTGATAGGTTTTCTTTTATATGTGACTTGTTTTTCTTTGTGTAGTTTGGTGTTTTTACTACTATATGTCATGGGGAGTTTTTTTTCTGGTCCTGCCTATTTGATGTTCTATGTGTTTCTTTTATTTGTATGGATATGTCTTTCTTTAATTTTTGGACCTATCCATTTTTTATAAAATTCAACTATTATTTCACATCATTTGGGGAATTTCAAATTTGTTGAAACTGTTTCCTTGAAGCTTTATTTATTTATTAATTTAATATAATTTATTTCATTATTTGCTTTGATCATTCTGAGATGGGGCTCCCCTGTAGCCCAAGATGGCCTGGAAGTTTCTATGTAGATTGGTATATCCTTGATCTCACAGAGATTCACCTATCCCTGCCTCCCCAGTCCTGGAATTAAAGGTGTGTCACCTCATAGGGCTTATTATTTTAGTTTCCAAATAATAATCATTTGAATAATCATTTGATTCTACTTTCTTCATATTTCTCTG
Source organism: Nannospalax galili (assembly GCF_000622305.1). Taxonomy (NCBI): domain Eukaryota; kingdom Metazoa; phylum Chordata; class Mammalia; order Rodentia; family Spalacidae; genus Nannospalax; species Nannospalax galili. The sequence continues at coordinate 2,083,214 of NW_008349989.1, forward strand.
AAATTAATTTAGTAACATTCCTCAAGTTTAGGCAGTAAAATCTTGAATATGTCTTCTAATGACAGTCTTTTTCTTTTGATTTCCTGAAATAATTTTTAGAGATTAATAAAAATTCTACTGATTTATTTGAACATTTATTTCTTATATTTATCCATAGGGTTTCTGTGGTTTCCCCTATTGTAGGTTTTACCATTACAGGCACACCCTTAGTGAGCAATACTTTAGCAGCATTATCCTTAACTGCCCTGCCTTCTTAGTGTATTTTTTTTTCATTAAATGTTGATAAGCAAGGTTCTCTATAATGCTTGTTTATGATTAAGCATCTAATTTATTTGAAACAATATATTCTTTTAAAACAGAAATTCAGAGAGATGGAAAAATTATAGTTAATATCTGAAAGATATTACTGGTTGCTCTCAGGGACTTTTGAATTTTCACACATGTCAAATACTAAAACACTGTTCTTTAACTCTTTAATGAACTGTTGTCTTACTGGGATATAACAAGGTAGCTTCACTAAGCACTGTCTACTTGCATAGTTTAATCATTCAGGAGGACAAAAAACATGCCATAGTTTTATCACCCATAGATCTCTTTGCATTGAGGATGATTAGTGGTTTACTGTCTTGTCGGTGCTAAAGCTAGGGGAAAAAAATTAGGGAGAAAAAATAAAGAATTTAAAATGACACAGAGACAGCTGCTTCTAATTATTTCTTTTGAAATTGAAGTAATTTTGACATAGTGTCATATTGACTCAAAATTTGATTATGTCTTTGGAAGTCATTCAAATTAAATCTTAATTCAAAGTTGAACTGCTGCAATTTTTTTATTAAATACGATTACATGTTATCATTGTAAAATAGAACTTAATGAGTGAAGAGACACACAATGTGTTAAATAAAAACCAATTTATGAACACTAGTATATAGTCTACAACTGTCTGTTTTCTTCAAAATGAGAACATATTAGTCTAATTATATTATATTGACATTAGTTTAACATAACATTCTAATACACAGTGTATATCGCATAATGTTTCTTATGTATTAAGTATGAAAAACAGTGTGGATTTGCCTATCAATTCAGCAGGTGTATCCTAAACCAATATGCAATTCTAAATAAAACATCCTCAACTGTGAATTACTTTTCCTGTTGACTTATAGAGAAATTGCTAGTATTCAGAAATAATTCCATTTGACTTTTCAGTAGTAGTGTTTCTGTGTTGATTTTATATGATGTATATTTTAATCCTCAAAAAACTTTTGTAACAGAGTTATTTTCAGTAATATTGTAATTCCCAAAGTGATATTTTTCTGTTAATAAGGAACATTCACTGATATTTAGAACCTAATAATTTAAAATCTATTAATGTTAAACATCCCTAAATACTTGTGTAATAAACATTCTTATTATTCAGTGATTAGTCGAAGCCTATATCATTTTATTCTCTTTGTTGCACAGCAATTATCTGAGATTGAAGACCCTGATAAACTATGAGGTGAAAGTGTATCCCAGCTGAATAACTGATTTACTAATTTGATTTAGTTTTATTTCTATTTTGTTCATCTGTTTCAGGAGAAACTTTCCTGACTTTTTCCTACCTACATGACCTGTCCTACTTCTTTTTAAAAATGTTCATACAATTTTTGGTTGTCTCCTAATAATAGTGTATTTCTATGTCTACTAGCAAGTTAGGGTGACCCATTTGTTGTAATGAAGATTTCTTTAATAATAGTATTATAAGAAAATGAGATGGCCAGGAAATACCAGGTTTTATAGCATTGAACGTCATTATGTAACTTCATATGTAGAATTTATACACTGAAACTATTTAGCATCATGGAGTCTTAGAACTAAAGGGCTTTGGCCAACATTTCTATGCCATTGCTAAAATTTCCTCTAGAACTTTCAAATTTTCTTCTTAATTCTTAATGGAAAACATATAAAGCATTCATAATTTCCCCATAGAAACAGGATCACCAATATTGTGTACTAAACGTATCTATGCTTCAGAACAGACTCAAGGTGGGTATTCTTATTTTTTGCTATTATTGTTTTGCGGCTACAGAGGTAGTTAAGTGGGTAAATTGTCTGCTATCCAGGCACAATTACCAGAGCCACTGCACCCACATATAAAAGCCCAATCTAGTGGCATGCACCTTTCACCCTAACAGTGAGCATAGGTAGACAGGCACAAGAGGATCTCTGGTGAACTCGGCCCTCACTGAGAAGTGCTGTCTCAAAAACGAAAGTGGGCCCATACCCACTGTACCTAGGTAGTTAGACCCTTTTGACTCTATCCACATCACTGCATTGGGCATAGTTTCCATTTACTCTTCTTACCTGAGACCCCACCCACTGCATCTTGATTTTCTTATACCCAGACTAGCTACATTTCTTACTCCAGGATGCACAACTACTCTATTTAGCTAGCTAAACCTTCCCCACATGGTTCCCATTTCCTCTTTGGGCCTAGGTACACTTCTTCTCAATCAGCCCGGGATCCTCCCCATGCTGTCCCTAGCCTAGCTTTGAGTATAGGCCCCTCCTGATCATCCTTTCTAAGACATCCAGACCCAGAACCCTGACACAGGACCCCCATAGTCTTGAATTGGGCCTAGACACCATTGTCCTGCTGAAGAGTTCTTGTCTAATAAGCTTGAAACAATCCTGCCCTACCAATAAAAATGAAATGTGAAAGCCTTAGGCATAGAGAACAACTATTCATATCCAACCACAAAGCAGCCAAGCTACATCCACAATATAAACAGACCTAAACTTTAACTAAGCAAAGGCAAGCTAGAATCAGACACACACCAACAAAAGAAATCAATATGCCCAAACCACAAATCAAAACCACACATAATATAAAAAAGCAAAAGAACATGGCCCCACCCAAACCTGCCAGTCCTACAAAAGTACACTATAATGAGAACTACCCAGAGAAACCCCAAGATGCAGAATTTAAAAGAATGATCATAACCATGATCAAATAATTCAGAGTTTAAGAAAAACACAAACAAATCAAAGAACTCAAAGAAGATAGGAACAAATTCATGACTGAGGATGAAGTATATGAAAATAAACATCTGAATGAAATGGCAAAGGAAATTCAGTACCTGAAAAACTAATTCCCAGAAGAGATAGAAATACTGAAGAAAAATCAAGCCAAAGTGAAATTTGAATTGATCATTTCAATTAGACAGTTTGAAAAGACAGGAGAAAGTATCACACAGAGAATGAATGAATGAAAAACAGAATATTAAGACTGAATAACAATTTTGAAGAACTGAAATGCTCAACAAAGAATATGAAAAATTTTTTTAAAAATCAGGAATAGAATATACAGGAAATATGAGATACCAGGAAACAGCAAATTTACATATTATAGTCATAGAGGAAGATTCTCGGGTCAATGACATTGGCTAGATCTTCAAAAAGACAATAGAAGCAAAGTTTCCTAGATTAAGGGAACATACCTATATAGATACAAGGAGCAGTGTACACCAATCAGACATGACCAGAAAAGAAACACTTAGTGGCATATCATAGTTACATATAAAGGAAAACCCAAAAGAATTATAGCTGACTTTTCAATGCAAATTCTAAAAGTCAGAAAAGCTTGGATCAATGTACTCCCAATTCTAAACAATCATAGGTACCAACCCAAAATACCTTACTAAGCAAAAATGTCTATCATAATTGAAAGGTAAAGAAACTTCTTCCATGATAGAAATAAGCTGAAAGAATTTATGTTCACCAAATCAAGCTCACAGAGAACACTCAAAGCAATACAATGCAAAGCACTGAGGAAAGAAATGACCATACTCAAGAGGTGACAGAAGGAAAATTATTGAAGTTCTAAAGTTCCAGAACATAAAATAAGACTAAGAACAGAAACAAAAAAATAAAATGACAATAATAAATCCACACCATTCAATAATAGCTCTAAATATCAATGCCCTCAACTTCCCAGTCAAAAGAAACAGGTTATGTGAATAGATTAAGAAATAAAACCCCTCTATTTACTGCCTACAAGAAACTCACCTCATCTCTAAAGATAGGCTACTACCTTAGAGTGAAAGGATGGAAAAAAATTACTCCTTTCATAGAGCACTAATAAATAAACAGATGTCACTATTCTAATAAATGAGAAAATAGACTTCAAATTAAAATTAATCAGACGGGATGAAGAAGGTCACCTCATTATGATCAAGGGAACAATTCACCAAAAAAGTAACAATTATAAACATATGTATACCCAACTCTGTTGCACCTAGTTTCATAAAAATAATACTAATGAAGTAATAGTAGGTGACTTCACAGGGCTGGAGAGATGTCTCAGTGGTTAAGAGCACTGACTGCTCTTGCAGAGGACTTGGGTTTGATTTCCAGTACTGACATGGCAGCTAACAGCCCTCCATAACTCTAGTTCCAGGGGATCTGAGACATTCTGATAAGATAGACAGATCCCCTAGCACAGATTATCAAAGAAAAGAAAGAGCAAATCAAAATCAATGAAATTAGAGATCATAAACTAAGTACCTATAATTATAAATAAAAGTACTTAATTTTATTGGTTGGCTATAGTCTACTATTATCTCTATTTTAATGAATTGACCACTTTCCTTACCTATCTGTCCTTATATGTCTCACTATGTATTTCTCACTGCCTGAAACTCACTAGGTAGTCATGTTTAGGCTGGAACTCACAGAGATCCATACACCTCTGCCTTTGATGTGATTGAGTTAAAGGAGTTTACTGGCAATTCTTTTTATAAATATATTTTCTAGCCTATGTCATTTATCAATCACACCAAGAAGCGTGCCATGAATTTTGCCTCTAAATCCTACTGCTTTGACTGTTATGATCTGAGGTTTCTTCTTCTTCCATTCCTAAAATTAATACATATCTTTATCACTTCTGTGAACTGTGATGTTGGCATCATTCCCTGTGACATCTTAGGTCCATTTAGCTATGAAGAATAAAATAATGAATTCTTGTGATATGGATTTTGCCACATGTAAGACAATTGTCTTCATATTTTGAATCTCCCCTTATAATTTTATCAACTGTTTATTGTGTGCAGGAGATATCATTAGTTTTTTGCCCTCCCCAAATTTAGAAGGTAAGACAGTTTTCATTCATTCTTTAATTTTACAACACAGACAAGCCAAGTTATTTTGAAAAGTCTTCTGTTCATAATCTGTCACTGAAGGAATAATCATCTGAAGGATAGGCAACTGATATTTGTAGCCTCTTTCCTTCTAACCATTCTCAAATTTCAGCTGGTCATAATGCCAACATAGTTTTCCTGTGATGTTATCAATAGCATGAGATATTAATTCATTGCCTAGTGATTTTTATCTCATTTCGCAAAATATTGGATATTTTACATGGAAGATACATTCGTCTGCTCAGATTCATTTGTTAGGAAAATTTAAGATTAAGGTAGTGTAAGGTTTGTTAGTATCATGAAGACTGCTTCCAGCATCCAAGGTAGCATCTTACAGTTAAATTTCCCAGTGAGAAAAGTCATTCTGTCCTCATCTGTCCAAAGACAAGACCACATGGGCCCATTGTTTTATTGATACTTTAATTCCTTGCATTTCCTAATTCCCCTTGGAAGATCCCTGTTCATGCCATCACACTGAGAACATTGGAATTCTAAGGAGACATACCAAATTAACATGCATTCTTTTAGCACAAACTACACTGAAGGACACATAAAATTCCATTTCTGTGGTCACCGCCAGTGGCGGCTGCCCCTCCGTTCCCAAGGGTGCCACTCCTTCATTCTCATGAATGTCAAGGCTGCTCCTCAGCTTGCCCTGGGCTGAGGCCCCTCTTCTGCCTGCCCTGGGCTGAGGCCACTCTTCTGCTCGCCCGGTGCTGAGGCTACTCTTCTGCTCACCTGGTGCTGAGGCAGCTCTTCTGTTCTCCTGGTGCTGAGGCAGCTCTTCTGCTTGCCCTGTGCTGCCTCTTGTCATCACCACTTCTGTCCAGTCCCAGACCTCAGGGCTGATAAGGATACTGTGTCAGCGGAGCTGCATTCAGGCATAGGAGACCAGGTTCAGTGACATAGGTCTGCTTTACTGCAGAAAGGCACAAGCTTATATAGGGGTAGTGGTCCAATCACAGCACAGCAAGTAGGATACACTATTAGCATAACAGACAGCATCCTATTAGCATAATAGACTTAACGTTCCATCACAGAATAGGGAGTAGGATGCCTATTTAGCATAGTGGGTTTTAGATTACAGAGCCTGGATTCCTGGAAACCATGTGACCATGACTGTTGCAATATCTAAGTATTGCAATTTTGGATTCCAAGGGTGGTGGTTAGGGAGTGGCGAGCCCTAGGCATCAGTCTCATGATCTGCTAATGGGAGCAAATATCACAAGGTGTTCCTTGTGTCTCCAGCAGTCCAGCCATTGCATCAGGCCTGCTGTATGGCTGTCATTGAGATTTTCACTCTAGGCTCAAGCCTGTCTCCCACATCTCTCCCTTTTTTATTTTTAAATGTGAGGTATAGTTTAAAATATATAGCATATTGATATCAGTTGAGATACATCAAGGCAAAATTGAATGGCTCAGGGGGTCATTGTATCCAGAGCCCCCTCCCTCAAGATGGTGAGCTTTCTTAAGAGCAGGTTGTGCCAACTCCTTGTCAACCAGAGGGAGGAGAGATTCTTTACTTCAGCATTGTTGTCCCCACCTCAAGGGTCACCAAACATAATGGACTGTGCCTGTCTTAGGTTGTCCTATGTGTCAGGATCTTACCAGTCATTGACTACCAGCCCTCGAAGGGTGGGTCCCTTTGTGTGGTTTGGCAGAGGGAGAGGCAGTACATCCAGTGTTGGCTTTTTTAAAGACCTCCTCAGGGGTCAAGAATTTGTTGAAACCCATCAGAGACCAAGTATAGGTTGGTAAGGGCAAGGAACAGTGGGTCCTTGTTTGCAGAGACATGCCTGGCAAGATCTGGAGGCAGGGTAACAACTAACTAAACCAGCCTTAACAAAATTAACAATTCAGGGTCCAAAAATAAGGAGATACCAGTAATGGCTATAGTCTCTGCTTGTGAAGTGAGATACTCAAGGTCGTCCCAGGTTATCGGGTGTGCCATTGGAGCCAGTTGCTTTCATGGTCTGTGATGCCAGGTTGGTCTCTTGGTCATTGAGAGGTGCATTGCTTCCTCCAGGGTCAGAGCTGCCATATCTGGGGTTGGTGGTTGTAGAGGGAGGCTTTCCATCTCAGGCAACTCAAATGTTTTGAGCTGGGATCTAAATGGGAGCTAGAACATTATCTGGAAAGACACAAGAATAGCCTTGCCCTTGCATTAACAACAGGTGTGGGCCCTTCCATTTGCTGGTGAGAGGGCCCTCCATCTCACCATGGGGGCAGGAGGACCAGTGACTCAGGTCACAGTGATATAGAAGATGGGAGGTTTGAACTAGCTTAAAGGCTGTAGTTGCCCAGGCCTCAATTACAGGAGTGATCTTATGTAATTAACTCCAAGAAGAGTGGACCCATATTAATGATCCCTGTGACTGGGCTTGTGGGGCTTCAAAATTGCCATCGCCCCGTAATGGCAGAGCATACGATGCCTTAACTTCCCATTATTCATCAAGCCAATACAAGATGGTGGAGGGTAGCCACAACCCCGTAATGGTGGGGCAGGGGTGATCATGACTCCCTGTTTTTAATCAAGGGGACCCTCGGACCCTAGTTCATCATTTTTTCCCACATTATCAGCAGTCATTGTTTCCACATCAGAAGAGAAATCAGTTAGTTTGGTTCTGACTGGAAATGCCTGGGACAAGCTGTCCCCACTATCCTGTTGCTTTATTTGTTTATCTATGTTTTTTAGTATGAGATTATTCTGCTCAGGGGTATCGGGGGAAACTCCCTGGATCAAGGCCAGAATGGCAGTCACAATGGGGTAGAACAATCCAGATAATGGACGCCCCTCCCTGCCTTATCTCTTTCTGGCCATGAATAGCACACAAGCCCATTGCTCAGGATCCCAACAGCAGGAATCTGTAAACCAAGGAGCAAGAGCTAGCATTTCATCCTTAGTTACTTCCTTCTCTGTTACCCTAATTTGCCTACTCCTGAGGAGAGAAACCAGTGCAGCAGTGCAGGGGCTGGCAGCAGCTGGATGACTATTCCCCATAGTGGAGGTCACTCACCCTGCAAGACATACCCAGAAAGACTCAGGAGCCATTCAGGAAGCAAACTATCACTACTGGTGTAGTAGTGGCATTTTTATCATGGGAGTAATTAACAGCTGTCTAGTTGGAATTAAGTCTCTCTCAAAAAGAAGGAATCCATGTGTGGTACTATAAACATAGCCAAATACACATGGACTGAAAGGTAATAGAATTTAGAGAAAAGCCTGCATTTGCCACATCCCTAGACCAATGAAATTTCTTACATTTTTCTAAATATGCATCCTCATATCAACAAAAAAGTATACCTTTCACCCTCCATTAAAGAAGCTCCTTACTAATTCAGAGTTCCAGGACTGGTTGAATACAGAGAATAAGTGTGTATGAGACATTTAACCCTAAGTGGCACATCTTCAGTGCAACCTCTACACATAGGGTGCATGCATCTCTCAACTCTGCTCCCCATGCAGCAGATGGTGATTTACACAGAAAGCCATAGTTGGCCAATATGGAAAGGAACAAGAGACTACATAGTACTTATCCATGAGTAGGACACCTAATTCACACCTCTGCATCCCAAGCCTCAGGGATCATTATGGAAATGGAGACAAAGAATGTAAGAGCTAGAGATGGCAGATGTGCAGAAGGAAACAGTGTCTTCCAGATAGCTGGTCATTTACTCATATGAACTCACAACAATGCTGGCAGCATGCTCAAGTCCTATGAAAGCTCAAACAAGACAAAATTCCAGCATAGTCTTGAGGAAATGTGTAAAATATCCCAACCCAGCCTAAAGAATTTTGGCAATTGGTGGCTACTGGGAGGAGTGAGACAGTGTCTTACAGGAATGGGATTTTATTGGGCCCACATTGAAGTACATTTGGGGACAGAAATCAGACTTGATAATCCATAAAATGTATATAAGAAAGTAAATTAAATTTGGAAGGCAGTGGGGTGAGGCGGATAAGCTAAATATTGTATGAAAATCTCACCAGGCATCTTGGCGCACACCTTTAATCCCACCACCCAGGAGGCAGAGGCAGGTGGATCTCTATGAGTTCAAGTTCAGCCTGATCTACATAGTGAGTTCCAGGACAGCTGGGGCTTCAGGGAGACCCTGTCTCAAAAAGACTAAAAAAAAAAGAAAATCTCAAAAATTCAATAATCATTAAATTTAAAAAATTAGGTATTAAAAAAGTAAAAGAAAACAACCAAGGGAACACAGAATTACAGAATTCTTAAAAGATGAAAGACAAATGACTGATTATATATATATATATATATATGTAAAATATATATATGTATGTAAAAAATATATATATATATAAATGTTCAACATCCTTAGCCACCCTGTAATTGCAAATTAAAACTAATTTGAGATTTCATCTTCCTTTTAGTCAGAAGGGGTAACAACCAAACCATATATGTTGAAAAATATTGGCAAGAATGGGGGTAAAGAGGACTCTTACGCAATGCTGTTGAGAAGATAAACTCATACAGCCATTGTGGATTCAATGTTGAGATTCCTCAAAAACTTAGAAATAGATCTCCCACATGGTCTAGCCATACCACTCTTGGGCATATACCCAAAGCAATCTACATACTGCTAAAGAGATACCCACTCAGTCATGTTCAATATTGCTTTGTTTTCAAAAGCCAGGAAATGGAAAAACCCTAGATGTCTATCAACCGATGAATGGATGATAAAAAACTGTACATTACATAAGGCAATGCTAGTCAACTATTAAGGAAAAATATTAAATTTGCAGGTAAATGGATGGATCTGAAAGCAACCATATTGAGTGAGGTAAGTAACTGACACCCAGTGAGAAAAACCTCACATGCTCTTTTTCATATGTTGATTCTGACTTTAAAATTTTAGATATGTGTGTTTCATTTGGAAAAATCCACAGAATTCAGGAAACCGGTAAAGGGACATTGTGGGAGACAGGCTTGAGCCTAGGGTGAAAGTCTTATTGACAGGCATACAGCAGGCCCGAGGCAATGGCCAGACCACTGGAGCCACAAGGAACACCTTGTGACATTTGCTCCCATTGGCAGATCATGAGACTGATGCCTAGAGCTCGCCACTCCCTAATCACCATCCTTGGAATCCAAAATTGCAACACTTAGATATTGCAATTGTCAGAGTCTTGTGGTTTCCAGGAATCCAGGCTCTGTAACCTGAAACCCATTATGCTAACGAGGCATCCTACCCACTATTCTGTGATAGGACGTTAAGTCTGTTATGGTAATAGGACTCTAAGCCTGTTATGCTACTAAGGTATCCTTCTTACTGTGCTATGATTGGACCACTACCCCTATATAAGCTTGTGCCTTCCTGCAATAAACCAGATCTGTGTCACTGAACCTGGTCTCCTGTGTCTGAATGCAGCTCCACTGACACAGTCTCCTCATCAGCCCTGAGGTCCAGAACCTAGCAGAAACAACGATGGCAGAAGGCTGCACTGGGTGAGCAGAAGGGAGGCCTCAGCACAGGCCAGGCAGAAGAGAGGCCTCAGGCCAGGGCAGGCAGAAGAGAGGCCTCAGGCCAGGTGAGCAGAGGAGCATCCTCCTTGCCAGTGAGAACAAAGGAGCAGCGCCTGTGAGAGCGGAGGAGTGGCCGCCACTGGCGGTGACCACAGGACATGGTGGAGGTTTCATAAGATGGGCAATAGAATGCAATGATATAAAGGAGAAATGTAAATAATGAAATATGGAGGCCTAAATATGGTGAGGAATGGGAATGCAAGGTAAAGAAGGGATGTATGTCAGCACAGCTAATGGTAAGGATCTTTTGTAAACATCATATTTGAACCTATTTATGTAGAAGTTTTTTAAAAAGTTTAAATGGAGTTACCCTATAACTGGAAATAATGCCCCTATCAGATTCCACAGGCTAGCAAATTAAAAGCCCAGTGGCAGTAATGTGTTCCTAGTTTTAGAATTGTTGACGATAGAACCTGAAAATATTGGATATTGCTATTAAATTTTCTTAACCTCCAGTACATGAAGTTAAGACATAAGTGGGATATCTACTTCATATCCCTCTCCAAAACTCAGTGAGCATCATGGAAGAAGGAGGCAAAAGGTGGTGAATGTTAGATGTTGTGGATAAATACAATGATACCATGTCTTCTTGACACAAAAGATAGGACATTTGCACATATAAACCTGCAATGCTTGTGAAAATACTCACAAAACTTGCCCAAGTCCACACCAGACAAACACCCAGCTTGGAAGAAGCAAGTGGGCAAGGACCTCAACCAGGCCTAACTGAGGAACTATTGGCAATTGATAGTTACTGGGAAAGGGAGAGTCTACTTTTATTAAGAGTATGGTTCCTGGTAGGCTGACAAGGCTCCAAGATGTGAAGCCATATTCAAGGGCATTTGGGAACACAAATTAGGTTGGTCTTATAAAATAATAGTCCTGAGTGTTAGCAGGAAAATGCCTGTGAATCTGAGAGATGAAGGGGAAAGGGAACTGAATTTGAGTGAAATATACAAACTTCTCAAATTAGTAATATTTTACTAAAAAACCCAAATTACAGACAGAAATCCATAAAACAAAGAATCTGTAAATATTAAGAAATAAAACATCTTCCTGTAAAATAAATAAAATTACATTTCTTAAAATTTTCCATCATGAGTTTAAAATGTTTAGTCACAAAAATGCCCCACATTTTCAGAGGGACACTTCATTATTTTTACATACACTATCACAAATAAAACTGGTAATTTTGTCTAAAACCAAATTCAGTGCAATTAAATATTAAAATACATTTAAAGGTATAAAAGTCTTTCACGATGAGATTTTTTTGAAAGAAACCTCTCCTTCAGTAGGAAGTATACTAGAAGCACGTTTACAATATATGCCTACAGAGAATTTTGATCCCCCCTTGATTCGTCTAATTTAATTTTGGTGGGCAAAGTTCCATGATAAACGTGTCTGCACTGTAGAAATGTCAATGAAAATAATAAAAGAACTTCTTTGAAAATTTATCACAAGATGTAATTTTCAAATTTCACATTCAGTTGTACTGTATTTTATCATACTCTGCTGTGTCACAGATTTGAACTCTTTTGAAATTGGTATTTCTTCAATGATTCTGAAAACTTTGAAAGGTTATGATACTCTTACTGACCCAATGACTATAAAGTACAAGTCCAGTGATGTCTTACAAATAGTAATTAACCTTCTACAGGAGATCATCTCTAATGTCAATGTTTATTTTGTATTATTTTGCCCCAATATTTTTAATTTGTATATCTCATTTGACAGGAATGTTTACTTACAAACTTATGTTCCTTTAAAGCAAAGGATTAAAATGTGTTATTTAGTTATTTCATAAAAATTTCAGGTAGTTGCTATAAAAAGAGCATGAGTAACCAGAATAGTGATGTTCATACTAAAGAAAGGAGAGTTTCTTGTTTCCAGATGTTGTTAATTTAATTAGAAATTGGGGAAAAAAAACCACATAAGTGGTATGTATGATTAGAGACACTACACAAATATCTACTTGTCTTTAATTGCTACTTAGTGACCTGAGTTACAACATTATAGACATACATGTTTAAGTAAGAAGAGTATGGCACTTTCTTCACTTTTACCTGACAAATTAGCAATCCGGACAAAATTCAGAAACCTATTAAACTACTAAAGTCTATTAAGACAGGTTTTGTTCTTAGATATGCTTGTGGCTGAGGGAGAGACACTTATAGTAATTAGTGTCAAGAACTGTAAAGTGCCCTGGGATTTTTCTCACTTTCATACTAGCAGGTAAATATGTCATGGTTACATGAATGTTGGAAAAACAAAACATGCACATAAACCAAAATCACAAACAGCTAAGCCTGTGACCTGTGACCTGTAGAAAACTAATTTTTTTTAGTCACAGTAGTACTAAACCAGGGTGTCCAGGTTTTCTTATGGAATTTGCATGAGTTCTTATTTTTGTGGGATGACAAGAGGAAGGTCTGGTGACATCTGAACATCTATAGTTTGCGTTACAGGAAGCTCATCCTGAGTTCATGGGAACCCAGGGTCTCCAAATAGACTTTCAGTAAACCTGCCCAGTGTTTGACATTGAAGTAGATGTGATGAAACTGGAACATTGAAAAGTTTGTGTTTATTTTTTTTTGTATTTCTTCAACATGGTCAATAAATAAATAATTGTGATCTACTTTTAGCTTCCCTGGTTTGGTTGACTTGTGTTTCTTGATTTTTATTGTTTGTTTTGTTTTTTGGTAGTGATAAATATCTACCACAGGGAATATCTTGATATTTTAGTTTTTACGCTTTTGTACATCGTGATCAAATTTTTTGTGATTTTCATACAATATAGTTTGATGACTCCCATTTCCCCACCACTCCCCTCTGTCCAATTAAAAAATATTTTATTTATTTTTATTTTATGTGTATGAGTGTATTGCTTGAACGTTTGTAGGTACAGCAATGTCGTGCAATGCCCACTGAGGTTAGAAGAGGGCATTGAAATCCCTGGAACTGGAGTTAGGGACAGTTGTTAGCTAGTAGGATTTGAACCCAGGTTAACTGCAAGAGCATCCAGTGCTCTTAAACAGTGAGCCATCTTTCAAGTCCCTCCCTGACCAATTTAATGAACTCTCATATAGACAGACAGACAGATAGATAGATAGACAGATAGATAGATAGACAGATAGATAGATATGGCTTACAGAGTATGATTCATGTCCCCCAATGTTCTTTAGTGTGAATTCATTCACTGAACTCACCAGGAGTCCCAAGTCTCTAAGACACTGTCTTTCACCCTCCCAGCAGCCATCAGTTGATGAAAGTTTCTTTGGCTGGGTTGAGATTATTTACCCACTTCCCCATGTTCGTGGTGGAACTCTGCCTGATTTGAGCTTGCATAGGGCAAGGCAAGTTTCAAACAATATATTTTGATCAAATTTAGGTTCCCTCGCCATCTTTACCTCTCCTACTACCCTGCCCAATTTCACATATTCTAATATATATACTATTATGTATTATTATATATACTCTATACACACACACAAATACCACAAATGCATACACACACACACACACACACACACACACACATGCATAAAAGCCTACAGAAGCAACCTTGTGTCACCAAATGTCATTTGGAGTAGGTCTGTCTTCTGGAGCCTAGCCAACCTATTGAGAATTTTACTCTTGAAAGAAATTGATCCTCACTTTCCCAGCAGCCACCGGTTGCCAGTAGTTCTTCAGATATGGTGGTTGATGTTTCTTCCCATTTTGCCACATTCATGCTGGGATTTTATCTTACTTGAGCTTAGATAGGTGACTTCTATGTTTTTAAAATCTATAAAAATGAAAATTCAGAAATTATGTGTGATATTTACCTCACTGAATTATTATCTCTGCATGAACATTATAAGAAAACATTTTTTTTTCAAAAAGTTTGAGCTTTCTGTTTATACCCTAGGTGTATGTTGAACTGGGATCCTACTATGTGAATAGATGTTTTGCTATACACACATAAAAATAAAGAAATTACAGCAGAAATGGGTAAAAATTTAAATTGAATAATAATGAAATTATATACATACAGGACAAAGCATGCAAAATATCTGCCATTTTTTCTATATCTGTCCACCAAGGCTGCTCTCTGAAAAATAATCTCTGTGGAAATATTCTAGAATTAAGTTGTATTGCCTCTGCTAGCAAAATGTCATATACACCTTACTGCCTTGAGACAGGTTCTCTCACTAAATTGGAGATCTTTGCTTCTTCAAGGCTGCTGATACAGCTGGCTCCGGGGACTCACTTGCCATTGCTTATCAATATTGGAGTTACAGGAACATGCAGTAATGAATGGCTTTTTTAAGTGACTTTTGGGAACACCCAGGGCCTTATGTTTATACATCAAGCAATCCTACCCACCAAGACAGCTCCCCAGTCCCTAAACTTCTAGTTCTTGACTGATGTACTATAATATTTTTTACAGCTACTCAAACTTCAGATGGGTTATTTAGCTTATGTTGATAAACTATCTAAACACTGAAGCCTCACAATGAAAACAATACTGACATTAGCAAAATGAAGCTTCACAGATTGAGGAGATTAAAGCAAAATTAATGATGCTCTAAAATGGAAACCAGACTACTTTAGAAAGACAAAATAAGTGCATGTAATATTGATAGCATTTATATCTACAAATGGACTATGTGAGAGTTTCACATGTCATTACCAGTTTTATTTCTTATAAAGAAGTTTATGTGTGTGTGTCTATACAGATGCCAAACATATTATTTGCTAATTAATGCAATTAAGAAATTTAATATATTGCACTTGGTAATTGAATGCCTAACTTATTTTAGTTTTAATAGGCAATACAGATTATTAAAATATGTTTTACATTAAATAATTCACATCAATTATATCATATAATTGATAGAGATTATCATTTTATTTATTACCTAGTGCATTAAATTATTTGGGGGTCTCCTTTAAAAGAAACCATCACTTTTATTTGGGCAGTAGTTTGTGTTGTGCCTTATAAGGTTCAATTACTTGCTAAAGAAATAATAACAGGAGTTTTCTTATTGAATACTTATTTTTATCAAGATAAGCAAGAAAAAGTCTGAAGTGTTCTTATGAAAGCATAATGCAGGGATGAGTGTGTTGATGCAACTCTGTAATCCCAAAACTTGACCAATGAGGCAAGAGAATTCTGAATTTGAAGCCAAATTGTGCTGTGTATACTGAAAAAATATAGTATAGTCATAAATTCATAAGGAAATTCAGTAATGTCTGCGTTGCTGATCTGTTCTGATGTGTTAATGAGAAGGCAATGTATTTATTCCATAGCAATGCTTTGAATAAAATAAAGATCTACAGCTATTAAGTTGGGTGGAAAGATTCATGAATATTGATGCTCAAAAAGAGAGGTGGAAAGTTTGCTACTGTGGGCTCCCAAGCTATAAATCTAGGAACTGAAATCAACTGAAACAATCCATTAAACATCAACTACTCACTGCCTATTTTTTTCCAACCCCAGCCTAACACTGCATTTAAAATAGGCAATCTAAGCTTGTTCTCAGTGGATAAGAATAAGCCCCGAAGAAGTACTTTTTAAATGTTGCATTTCTCCTCTGAAACTGGACTTCAAAGATATTCTGAACACACCATAAAATTTCAAACTTCAATACCCTCAAAAGCTACACATGACTCCCAGTGGCATCAATCGGAGTTTTATGTGCATGAACTGAGGGCAAAGGCTAACAATTTATATGATCGACAATATATATGATCACTAAAAAAATATGTCAGAAACTTCTGTGTGCTGACATTGTACACTGTAAGGACACTTAGTCACAACAGATCACCAGTTGCCATAATAAGGTGCACAATGGTAATATAATCTTAAAATTAAAAATCTTAAAAGGAAATTTTTATTTATCATTTGAATGGCATAAGTAAGTTAACTGAAATATTAATATTAGAGAGCTAAAGTTGTATGAAGTTATTTGTAGTTAACAATGTTTCCTTCACACAAATCATTATTGAATACCATAAATACAAACATAGAAAAAAAATATTACATTTTATATCAATTAAAGTAAAACCAATAATGACCGTGGAAATTTCTACCTATTAAATATGGAAAAATATTCTATTTAATTACAGTATTAAGCAGAATAATATATCATGATGTGCTAAGAACAGTATGGTAAGGTCCTTCAGCTGATCATACTGGAATAAACCTTCTATTATCTTCATTGTAAGCTTCCTGAATAATAAGCTCGCTTAACTATTCTAAATTTAATTTTTGACAATTTCTTACATGTATAAAATGCATTGTGAACATATTGAGTTTCCTTTATCCTCTCTTAGTTCCCTCCCTTTCCTGAAGACCTCCGTCTTCCCAACTAGACCTTTCCTAATTGTGTGTGTTATTATTTTGTGCGTATCTTCTTCAGGTAGCATATCATCTTTATTTATGATTACACTGGTTGTGTCATATCCAGGAGACTGGGTTTCATAGGTTTTCACCTTATCCTCCAGTTCTTATAATCTTTTTGGCTTCTTTCTGTGATATTTCCTGGGCCTTAGTGTGCATGTGTTCACATTTATGGTGTTGCTTAACTGAAACATGTCTTTAACTTATTCATTTTACTGGGGAAACTTAATGCTTTCCTGCCCCATATAAAATTGATTCCATCATTGATACTTTTCAGGAGTAGCTATGCTCTGTTTTCAGCATAATTTTAGAGTTTGTTTTATTTCATTCTAGTTGTAAAGAAATTTTGCTTTGTAGTTCTGAACTGTGAGGGATAAAATTGCGCAGAGAAATTAGAGAGAGAAATTATGAGATAGTGGGTCTTTCATTCTTTTGTTTTCCTACAATTTCTAAGTAGAGTTTCTGACTGGACTCTAGTGGATGAATTTGCACCAAAGTACATCTAGGTACAAATGCATCACTGGATAGGACTAAACATGTATGGAGGAATGCATGAGGTCTGGGGGGATGGGGGCATAGATAGGGGAGGAAGTCTAAATTTGGTTAAGAACTGTATGAATGTACAGAATCTCAATAAATTTTTTTAAAAAATAAGGGAAGAAGCTGATAACCTCTATTGGTTATGTTAATTGTACTGAAAGGTGTGTGAAAAACTTACCTGTAACAAAGTCAGTATGAAAGAGCTCTTATGTGCAGTGCAGTTAGTAAAGCTTGGGCAAACTAATATACAGTAAATGCATGTTTTCAAAAAGGGATATTTAGAGCTCCCTCATATTTTTGTCTTTCAAATCTTTAGAGATTTGAAATACTGGCTCAATTCCATAATTTAACTTCCTACAGGGAAGTGGTTTGATAAGATTTGATGCTACTAACCTGACTTCTTCTTGAGACATTATGTTAAAATTAATTTCACTTTCCAGTGTACTTTCTAATTTTCAGTATAACACAAAAACAATGCAAGCTCTTTGACACCATCTTTGAAAATTATTGAATAAATTGTGATATATTTTCTGTAAACATTCAAAGTTTAATTCTTAACTGTTTGAGTCAATAAACTCTCATCAATCTGCTAAATGGATCTTCTAACCTTTTGGGTAATTACTGTAGGTACCATGCACATCTGTATGATGCCTAACAAAAAGTTTCCATTTTCTTTATAAGCATAATGACTTAATTATCTTAAAATATTTTAATCTGCAGGCAATAATATATCAAATCCCTTTGTGCTGCTATCTTGTTAGACATATTTGTGATAATATTACTAAAATATGGTTTCATACTTAAAGATTCATGAGATTTTTCTTAGAGGGAATATGATTCAAGGTCACTTTAGGATCCAGTTAAATGCCCCCTGATTTGTTGTAAAGATAAGTGTCTTGATTGACTGATGCTAAAGCTTAATTAGTATAAGCCAAATATTTAGGGTTGGTCTATAATCCATGGATGGCAAAAGCAAGATTGAGGGAGAATTCACAGTGTTGTTGTCTAACAAAATGCTCTGCGATAAAAACTTCCATCCTGGAGGAAATAGCCTTATAACAAAGGGAGGTAAAACATTTCATTTTTGTCCAGAAACTCATTAAATTCGGAAAATGTAAAACCAAAAACCAAAACTTTAGAAGTTCCTAAAACTTATAAGAGTCATTATACTCCTTCTGCTCAAGCCAATATAAGCCATAAGAACCACTGAGAGATACTGTCAGACTAGTAAAGCAGCCTAGAAGACTTTCAGACAAACTGAGTTATCTCAGGTATAGATCAGTCAAGTCATCTGAAAGAAGCAGAGATCACTTTGGCTGCCTGGAATGGGTGCAGACCAACCCAGCTGTCTAGAAGTGGCTTTGACTAACTGAGTTTCCTAGCAGAGACATTCTCTCCAACTTGTTAAGGTGCCTGGAAGTTATGCAGTGGGCTCCAGGTCTCCAGCTTTCATGAGCTTGAGGCTTCCACTCATGCTTGGGTTGGCTTTGGTGGCGTAGCTGCTTTGAATCATTTCTGCAACCTTTCACTCATACTCTATAGGGAACCAATAAAACTCATTGGTTCACTGAGTTGGGTTTTAATGTTATCCTTACTTTGGTCAGTCACTGGTTTCCTATCTGGAATGAGTGGTTGTTTGCTCATGTCACCCCAGAAACAGTGTCACACAAGTGTGACCTGCAATCTGGAGTGTTAGATGAAGCCTGTATTTGATGGACATTTCCATTGCTGATGAGCTTACTGTGGCGTAGATCCTCAAGAAGGCAATGACATTTAACACGGAGCCAAAGCACACAACACGCAGCCAAAACCCTATGATTTGGAAAGCATAATGAATCAAAAAGACCCAAATTATGATTAAATGCAACCTGTCACATTATACTATATTTCTTTACCAAGGAAGATTTTATTTTGGAGTTTGTATTGTTGTTGTTGTTTGGTGGTGGTGGTGGTAGTGGTGGTGGTGTGCGTCTCTGAGTTTCAGACAGATTTTCCCTGTAGCCTGAGGTGGCCTGGAACTGTATGTAGGCCACGCTGTTCCTTAATTACACAGAGATCTGCCTACCTCTATCTCATGAATCCTGGAATTAAAGGCGTGCACCACTACACCCAGTTCTCAAGGAAATTTAGTAAAGAGCAACAGAATTGTTTCAATTGTCATTGGAAAGAAATCATATGACAGATTTGATTGATATTTTTTCTCACTTTTCCTCCTTTTAAATTTTGTCAGTAATCTCATCTATTTTTTATTTTTTTCATATATTTTACTAATACACAAATCAGATGTATTATTGTTGCATTCCCTATGTCATTTTTTTAGGATTCTGTTTTTCACCAGTCAAAAGCAAAAGGACAGAAAATCAGAGATAAGAAAATATAGTTATTTTCCCTTTATTAATGACTTTACCATTTAGTGTTTATTTTCTAGCTCGATGGAATATTTTACTATTTAATGGTTCCATTAGTTGTTACTTCAAAAGTCATAACCTATAAATCCAGTAAGAATGTTTTGTTATTAATTTTCTAGCAACAATTGATGCAAATCACTAGGATTTAGTCTCTATTATATACATCCATTCTTATCTATCTATAACCTATCTATCTATGTATCTATGTCTCTATGTATCTATTTATCTATCTATCTATCTATCTATCTATCTATCTATCATCTATCTATCATCTATCTATCTATCAATCATTTCTGTCATCTGGTGCGAATATATATGTATAATGGCTTTTGAAACTACTGGCATTAAAATCCATTTTAAGACTGTTTTAAAATGTCTATTTAGATTAATAAGTGTGGAAAAATATAGTTGTAACTGGAAAACTGTATTAGAGGTGAGTAAAACAGAAGTAAAAATATCTGTGATTGGAGAGTGATCTCATAATTTCATTCAATTTTAAACAGAGTATATATAGAATTTGAAAAAGAATGTATTATCTTGAGAGGGATAGAAAGATAAAAACTAAAGTATAATTGCATCATCTATGAAAAACCTAACAGAAAGGTGATTTAGATCTGTTTGCATCTAAGGATATAAACACAGCAGTATTCTTAAATACTATGAAACTGAGATTAATTTTTACAAATAATTGCGTTATATATTATTATTATGATCCTAAGTACTTGGGAATTGAGTAAAATTTAAATAAATACTTTACATAATTGCATTTAAGTTTATCATATTTTAAAACTATTCATTTCTAGATGACACATCCTATAAACTACAATTAATGATGTAGGTAAAATCACATTAATCCTGATATACACACATACACATACATAAAAGTACATTTAGAGATACACACAAACACAAACACACATCTATACACACATAGACATATATACACACCTCAGCAGGCCGCCAGAGAGTGCTGAGCTCTGTCCTCCCACTGGCCTCCCTGTGGTATAGGTCCTGAGAATGCAGGGGACTGCCTGAGAGCCTCCAGATCCTGCCTCCACCTGGTGGTGAGCTTCTCCTAATTGTGCCATACCCATCCCTCCTGCCTGGGATTTTGTGAGTCTCCTCCCAAGGCCCCAGGGCAGATCTGGGTTTGGTAAGCTAAGGCTGAGATCCTAGCAGACAGCCTGGGAGGGTGGGTTTCAACCTCCACTGGTGTAGTGGCTCTGATCTCAGCAGACCACCAGAGAGTGCTGAGTTCTGGCCTCCCTCTGGCATAGGGCTGAGAATGCAGGGGACTGCCTGAGAGCACCTGGATCCTGCCTATATGTGGTGAAGGAAGCCTGAGTGTACCTGACTGGAATCTGAATTGGGCTTCTGTGTGTACTTCTGAATAGCTGATCTGAAGCCATCAGTTCCCTACAAATTGAAGCTGAGAGAACCTGAACCCTGTACCAACCAGATTTACATATCCAATAAATAATCTAGGCACGCCAATAATACAAACAGAAGCATACTTCAACTTAATTCTCATATCAAAATTATAAACAACAAAAGAAATTCACATGCCAAAATCACAATGAAAAAATAATAAAATGGAAAGCCAAAACACTATGTCCCCACCAAACTCCACCAATCCTGTAGATGAGTTCTACAAAAAAACAAAAAACAGAAAAACCCTTAGAAATAACGCAGGACACTGAATTAAAAAAAAAAATACAATAACAAACATGATAAAGGAATTTAATGAATTTAAAGAACACATGGATGATCAATTCAAAGAAGTAAAAGACAATAGGGATAAAGTTCTGAATGAGTTCACAAAACAGAAAAATTGAAGAGAACTCAGGCAGAACTGAAGAAGGAAGTACAAAACTCAATAAGTCAACTTGAAACAATAAGGGAAAGCCTCACCGTTAAAATAAATGAAATGGAAAACAGAACATGGAGGATAAAGTTGATGAATTGGACCATTCAACCAAAGATAATGGAAGATTTAAAAAAAAAAAAAAACACCGGAATGGAATATGAAAGAGATGTGGGACACCATGAAAAGACCAAATCTACAGATCATAGGAATAGAGGAAGGAGATGAATTTCAGGTTAATGGTGTTGACTAGATCTTACACAGGATTGAAGAAGAGAATTTCCTGAAATTAAGGAAAGACATCCTCATACAAACACAGGAAGCACATAGAAAACCAAATAGGATCAGAAAAGAAACTCCCCACGACATATCATACTAAAAACACTAAACGTACAGAACAAGAAGAGAACACTGAGAGCAGTGAAAGAAAAACAACACGTCACATACAAAGCAAAGTCCATCAGAATTACAGCTCACTTACCAATGTAAACTATGAAAGCCAGAGGAGCCAGGAACAAGGTATTTCCAGTTATACATGACAATATATACCAGACCCGAATACTTTACCTGGCAAAAATGTCTATTATATTTGAAGGGGAAAGAAAAATCTTCCATGACAAGAAAAGCCTGAAAGAATACATGTCCACAAAACGAACACCTCAATGAATACTTGAAGCAATACAGAGAGCAGAGAGAGTAACAACTATATACCAGGGGCAATAAAAGAAAATAAACAAAGGTGCAATCTAAGAAACACAAAATTAGACAGAGAACACAAACAGCAATCAAAATGAGAGCAACCAATATACATCTTTCAATAATAACCTTAAATATCAATGGACAGAACTCCCCAGTCAAAAGAAACAGGCTAAGTGAATGGATTAAGAAAAAATCCATCTCTTTGCTGACTGCAAGAAACTGTCTCACCTTCAAGGACAGGTACTATCTTAAGGTAAAAGGATGGAAAATAATATTCCAAGCAAATGGCACTAAGAAAAAGCAGGGGTTGCAATTCTAATATCTGACAAAATAGACTTCAAAGTAAAACTAATCAGAAGAGATAAGGAAAGTCACTTCAGTCTGATCAAAGGTACAGTTAACCAAGAAGACATTACAATCCTTAACATATATGCACCAAACTCTGGTGCACCCAAATTCATAAAAACAAACAACACTATAGGACTTTAAGACACAGATTAACCCCAACTCAGTAATAATAGGGGACTTCAGCACACCACTGTCTCCATTAGACAGGTCAACTAGACAAAGAATAAATAGAGAGATGTCTTAATTAAATGATACCATACATCAAATGGACCTAACAGACATCTTTCAAATATTCCACCCAAGCACCAAGGAATACACTTTCTACTCAGTACCCCATGGAACTTTTTCAAAAATTGACCACATACTGGGTCACAAAACAAACCTCAACAAATACAAAAAATTTTAAATAATTCCATGCATTCTTTTGGCCCCCAATGCAATAAAGCTCAAAATCAACACTGGACAAAGCCCTAGTAACTACATGAACTCATGGCGATATAACAACACACTTCTAAACAATGAGTGAGTCAAAGAAGAAATTGAGAAATAAAAGGTTTCCTGAATTTAATGAAAAAGATACAACACAACACAACCTCTGGGACACATTAAAAGCAGTGCCTAAGAGGGAAGTTCATAGCTCTAAGTGCCTACATTAAAAATTAAGAAAGCCCAAGTAAATGACCTACCACTGCAACTCAAGACACTGAAAAGGCAAGAACAAATGAAACCTAAACCAAGCAGAAGAGAAGAAATACAAAAAAAATCATAGCAAAATCAATGAAATAGAAACAAAGAAAACAACACAAAGAATCAATGAATCTAAGAGCTGGTTCTTTGAAAAGCTAAACAAGATAGACAGACCCTTATAGCCCAGTTAACCAAAAGAAAGAAAGGGCAAATCCAAATCAACAGAATCAGAGATGAAAGGGGAAACATCACAACAGACACCCAAAAGATCCAGACCATTATAAAGGAGTATTTTAAAAACCTATATGCTACTAAATCTGAAAATCTAAAAGAAATGGATGGATATCTGAAATCATCAGAGCCACCAAAGTTAAACCAAAACGAGATCAAGAGATTAAATACATTTAAGGAAATAACATTAACCATAACATTTTAACATTTAAGGAAATTGAAACAGTAATACAAAGCATCCAAAAAAAAAAAAAAAAAAAAAATCCCAAGCCCAAATGGCTTTGCAGCAAAATTCTACCAGACATTTAAAGAATACCTCCAACCTATACTACATAAATTATATAAAATGATAGATACAGAGGGAGAGCTCCCAAATTCCTTCTATGTAAGCCAGCATCACTCTAGTACCCAAACCGGGTAAGAAACAACCGAAAAAGAAAACTACAGACCTATATCCTTAAGGAACATAGATGCAAAAATTTCAACAAAATACAAACCGCATACAGACACACATCAAAAAGATAATCCACCATGGTCAAGTTGCCTTTATCCAAGAGATGCAGAGCTGGTTCAATATACGCAAGTCAAAAACGTCATTAATCATATAAATTGAGTTAAAGACAAAACCCACATATTTTCTCAATAGATGCAGAAAAGTCTTTTGACAAAATTCAGAATGCATTTATGTTCAAATTCCTAGAGGGAACTGGACTGGAGGGAACATACCTCATCATAATTAAAGCTATATGCAACAAATCACAGCCAACATTATTCTAAATGGAGAAAAACTGGAAACATTCACATTAAAATTAAGAACCAGAGAAGGATGTCCACTATCTTCATTCCTTTTCAACACAATATTTAAAACTCTTTCTAGAGCAATAAGCCACAAAAAGAAATTAAAGGAATACTAAATGGAAAAGAAGAGGGCAAACTACCACTTTTTGCATTTGATATAATACTACACATGAGAGATCCCAAAAGTTCCACCAAAAAACTCCTAGAACTGCTAAACACTTTCAGTATAGTGGTAGGTTATAAAATCAACCTACAAAAATCAGTAGCCTTTCTACATACCAATAACAAGCAATTGGAGAAACTATATAGGGAAATGCTCCCACTGCTGCAAAAAGAAATAAAATATCTTGGAATAAATCTGACCAAATATACCAGAGATCTCTACAATGAAAAACTTAAATCATTATAGAAAAAGATTGAGGAAGATACCAGGAGATAGAAGGACATCCCATTCTCATGGGTTGTAAAAATTAATATTGAGAAAATAACCATCCTACCAAAAGCAATATATAGATTCAATGAAAGCCCAATCAAAATCCCCATGACATACTTCACAGAATTAGAAAAATCCATCCTTAAATTCATATGGAGTCACAAAAGACTCTGGACAGCCAAAGCAACACTGAGCAAAAAGAGCATCGCCGGGGGCATTACTATACAAGATCTGAAAGTATACTACAGTGCTATAGTCATAAAAACAGCATGATACTGGCACAAAAATAGACACAGAGATCAATGGAACAGCACTGAAAATCCAAACCCAAGTACATGCAATTTCAGCCACCTGATATTTGACAAAGGTGCCAAGAACACACAATGGGGGAAGACAGCATCTTCAACAAATGGTGCTGGCAAAACTGGATCTCTACCTGTAGAAGAATGAAAGTAAATCCTTATGCTTCACCTTGCACAAAAGTCAACTCCAAATGCATCAAAGACCTCAATGTGAAAGTGGAAACCCTGAAACTATTAGTAAAAAATATTGGCTGTAATTTACAAGATAGAGGTACAGGAAATGATTTCCTAAATCAGGCAGAAGTTGCTCAGGAATTAAGGTCAGCAATCAACAAGTTGGACCTCATTAAACTAAAAAACTTCTGTACAGCTAAAGAAACAATCAAAAAGCAAAGAGAAAACCCCCAGAATGGGAAAAAATCTTCACCTGTGACACATCTGACAGAGGTTTAACATCCAGAATATACAAAGAACTACAAAAAACAAAGAATCAAGAAACCAAATCCCCCAATTAAAGATGGGCAAAAGACCTTAATAGAGACTTTTCAAAGGAAGAAATAGAGATGGCTAAGAAACATCTCAGAAAGCGTTCAACATCGTTAGTAATTAGGGAAATGCAAATTAAAACCATCCTAAGGTATCACCTTACCCCAATCAGTCTGGCTAGGACCAAGAGAACAAATGATACCAAATGCTGGCAAAGATGTGGAGAAAGGGGAAAGCTCATTCACTGCTGGTAGGATTGCAAACTCATGCAACCTCTATGGAAAGCAGTGTGGAGAACTCTTAAAAAACTAAAAATGTACCATATGACCCTGTTATACCACTCCTTGATATATGCTCAAATGACTCATCCTATTGTAGAGACACTTGTACAACCATGTTTGTTGCTGCTCTTTTCACAAAAGCTAAGAGATGGAAGCTACCTAAGTGCCCCTCAACTGAAGTTTGGATAACAAAAATGTGGTAAATTTGCACAATAGAGTTCTATTCAGCAGGTAAGAAAGATGAAATAATGAAATTTGCAGGTAAATGGATAGATCTAGAAACTGTTATACTAAGTAAAGTAACACACAGAAACAGACAACTAATGTTCTCCCTCATGTATGGATCCTAGCACCAAATCCTTTTAAATACCAGGTCTTTTTAGTAAGATGATGCTATACAGAAGTCCCTTCTGTGTGAAATAACTACCATAATCATGACCTCAGCTGAGCCTGATTGGTAAACATCATCACAATTGGGCTTGTTGACAGTTGTGCTCATTCATTAATGGAGGACTAAGCAGGGTCTTTGGACCCTCACCAGATTACCCAGCCACTCTTCCCAGCCAACTGTATTTAATTTGACCCCATTCACACATGGCCTCCTGGATTTGGGGAGGGCTAAAGTATACAATATGGGGAAGACTAGGAAGAGAAGGCATGATCCATACTGAGTAAAGGCTTTTCATTGTGCATACCCTCAAGTCATACATACACCTCAGCAACCCCTCAATAAATTCATTGGTTCTCCAGTAAAACTTTAATCAAACATTGGCTTGACACTAGAACCTTAAAAGTGAATAAGAATTGCTTAGCATTCCCAGGAAAAGAAGTCTCACAACAGATGGAAAATTTATTTATTAATACTATTGTGTTTCATAATTACTTTAAAAAAAGAAAATGAGAATGTAAAAGATGTTAAAAGGAAATGGGAATGGGGATATTTTCCAAAATAGAGAGAAAAAAAGAGAAAGCATAGCAAGTGATGATGGTATGTTTATATTTGTTATATATAAAGGATGAGACAAAAGTAATGTACACCTAATCATAAAATTTCTATGGACAGAATTTAGTCAACTAGTTTAAGGACAAAAATACACATCTAGTCAAGGTTTATCTGAGAATATTTGGTTTTGTACCCAAGCTTATCTACATAGCACATGATAATTAAAAATACCAGACTGGTGGAACTAAACTTATTGGGTGTTTAACAGCCATAGTTTGAGGCCTATACTAATGTGGTCAGAGGGATTTACAGGACAGTTTTTGCCCCTTGCCCTCCAAGGTTGACTAAGTTCCAGAGGACTATGGAACATTTCTCAAAATGTCATGTAACTGTGGTGACTCACCTGTCCTCTTGTTCGGGAAGGACGTGGAGACCCCACGAGATGGACTTGAACAAGTGTCCAGTCTAAAAAGAGGAGGGTCAACTCAGAGGAAACATCTCATTCATGCTTCCATGTCGGGGATCCTGCCCTGACACAGGAGCTGGGGAAAGGGAGGTGAGCTGTCTGCCCGTTACCTGCATCCTCCCCAGGAGACAATCAGACGCGACAGGGAGCCAGTCAAGCAGGAACTCATTTATTGCAGGCGTTACAGGGCTTATGAAGGCAAAAACCGCAAAGGAAAATCCCCTCCCCAACCAAGAGCCCGATCATGTTAAAGGTCAACTTGAGCATGCAGTCTCCTCTCCATAGCACAGCATAGCATTTACGAAGTGATCACAAGCTGCCAAAATGCATGGAAATGACAGGAGCCAATTAATGATTCTTCAAAACAAGTCTGGCCTTGCCCCAGCCACTTCCTCTAGGTGCCAAAGAAGTCTGGTCTCGCCCCGGCTCTTTCCTCTAGGCACCTTCTTGCCTCGCTCCTGGCCTCAGGCCCCCACATCTCTCCCTGTCTTGTTTTAAAAGTGAGGTTCCTCAAGGATAGCCTCAGGGATGGGGAGCACAGTCCTGTTTCCCCTCTGCTGCTATGGCCTCCCTGTCTTGTAGCAGGAGGCCTCCAAAGATGGCATGGACCCAGAGCCCTGGGATTCAGCAAGAATTCACTTCACTTCTTCGTCCTCAAATAGCCCAACAAAAGGAGCCCACACCTCTGTACCTTGCTTGTAAGCCCAGTGACTGCTGACAGACTGCATGGCATGGACCAATCAGAAAACGATATGCTGACTACAGGGACTTGGGGGCCGAGAAAAGGGAGATATAAGGCATGCCTCCTCCTGCATTAAATGAGTCTGCAGCACCTCACCTAGTGCTTGCTTCTACCCGACTCTCGGGGTCTGTGTGTCGTGACCCCACACCTCTTTTCCCCTAATTGGCAGTGGACCCGATCCAGATTAGGGTCTTCACAGCTGGCCTGAGGAGACCCACAACACTGTCTTAGGTCGCCTCTCCTCAGGTGCTGAAGTTGCCCATCCTTGGGTAACCATGATTGCCCTCATGGTCCCTGTCTTAGATTCATCAGTCTGGGAGGGTCTTACCCGTCATTGGGATTAGTCACGCATTTAGATGTCATGGGCCTATCCCAAAAACAGGGCAAAATAACCTGGGCCCTCAGGCTAGCTCAAGCATCCATGCCTGGATTTGTCTTGAAGAGAGGTGCGAGGGAAATTGGGTGGCCAGGGCAAGTTGGACCAGGACTTTCTTCAACTGTCTTTGTCTTCTGATAGCTGAGCAGAGACACCTGAGGAAAACAAAAGTTAGCAGAAGCATTAGAAACATGTTCCCATACCTTACTAAAAAAGGAGGAGTCCATCGATAGGACCAGGGCCCAGGTATAATTTAGAGCAATAATCTAATTCGTCAGCAATATGGAATAATTAAGAAACTGTTGGTTCCAGTGGCCATGAATATAGTTCATGAGTTGTAAGCGTGATTTAGTAATATTTTGAACTCTTGTAAGGGGCGAGACAAAGTGACCTAAAGCAAGGGTCACAAGCTAACAGAGCCATGTCTTTGGTAATTGCAAGCTCTTCACTTAAGAGAAAGGCAAAAGTATAGGTGGGGAAGGGACCAAGGCCCAGAGGTCGTCAGCTTTTATCTGACAGATGACTAGCAGGAGAAGGAGTACCATTATTGACAGATTTTGCTCAGCCATCTATTGATCAGATCTTGAATAATGGTGGTAACGATAAAGATGATGATGGTCAGGGCAGCAGTGGCAAGCACGGCAATGAAAGCCTTCCATCCAAAATACTCCATCCTGTAAGACATAGAAATCCTCCTCAAATGGCTGTTACCTTTGGGACAGGGTTATTCCTGCATCTTTAGATTCCTTGCAGGTACCGAGATGGGTTGGGGTTCATCCATGGGAAAGATGCATCCAAACCCCCTGCCCATAGTAAGGAGCGGGTCGGGTACTCACCATTGTCCCATTACTGGATCCTTCCATCTGACCCATACCTCTGGTCTTTGCTCCTGACGCCCCCAATGTTTTTGGAATCGAGATTCCAATTGACCTTTTGAAAATTGAGGATATTGATGGTAAATTAGGCGGAACCTAGCTGTTGGTGGGGGCTTAGTCCCCCTTTTTGTTTTTGTAATTGTGTCTTTAGGCCCTGATGGTTATGTTCTATGATAACTTTGCCCTGGGGGTTATAGGGGATCCCCATGTTATGGTGAATTTCCCATAAAGAGAAGTCCTGTAAGCTTTTATTTATGAAGCATGGCCCATTGTCAGTTTTAATCCTTTGAGGTAATCCCAGCGTAGTGACACACTGGAGGAAGTGACACTGAGCATGTTTAGACTTTTCTCCTGTATGGGCGATAGCCCAACAGGCATGTGAGAACATGTCAATAGACACGAAAACGTACTTGAGTTTTCTAAAAAGAACATGTGTGACATCTGTCTGCCAAAGAGAGTTAGGCTTCAGCCCCCTAGGATTTACCCCTGGTTGTGGGAGGGGTGGTACCTGTAGAAATGGTTGACAAGACTTACAGGTATGTACAATTTTTCTTAGGTCCTTGATAGGGACTTGAGGGAGACTTTTATGGAGTTCCCGCCAATTTACATGGGTATGATTATGCAGTTGTTGAGCTTTCTCCAGGCCTACTGATAGGATATGGGTAGAAGCCATTTTGTCTGCCTCTGCATTGCCCTGGGAGAGGAACCCAGGCAGTCCTTGGTGGCCCTTAAGGTGCTGTAAGAAAATCGGGGCCCTTCTTTCTGTTAACAATGTTTGAACCTGGATCATTAGGGGGGTATTAGGGTTATCATCTAGCTGAATATGAGAATTTAATAATCCGGGAGAAGGTTGACTACATATAGGCTGTCAGAGAACAAGTCCATCGGGTCATCTACTTTGGACAAGGCTAGGGCAATGGCCATGAGTTCTTGAAACGGAGCAGAGCCCTCGCAAGTGTGAAGGTATGTTTTTGGTTATGTTCCTACCACTGGGTAAATTACTACAGTGGCTCCAAATTTTCCTCCATCAGTAAACACATTATACACTTCTGTCAGGTTTTGACAAAAAGCCTGGGACCCCCAGTGGAGGGTGCTAAAGGAGGTTACCCATTTGTGTTGGCCATAAAGACAGTCCAACTTTCCCAGAAAGCCCTCCAAGGCTATGGCCATTCAGCTTTTGTTTTTGCAGAGCCATTCAAAGTCCTTTAGCCAATAAAGGATAATAATTTTGTGGGGGTCATGCCATAATGTCTCAGGGCTATATCCCATCCTTTCTCAATTAGTTCAGCCAACTGGCCTGTGGGTGTATACACCCGTGGAGTGCCCCCTAGGGAGGTATGCACCCATTGGAGGGGACTCCCCCCTTGTGTGAGGACAGATGTCATCAGGGCCTCGCCGGGGAGCACTCATAATTCGAGGTCCTTTCCAGGCATATAGCAGGCCAGTTGGGCTTGGTCCAGGGCCTCCTGGACCCCCTGTAAAATGTCTAGGTGTTGCTGGTTGAGATGGATTTGCTCTAACAGCTGTTTGCCTACCAACAATTGGAACAAGGGCTCCAGTGTCTCAGTGGAGACAGGCATCCAGGGTCGTAGCCAATTGATCTCCCCCAATAGTTTTTGAAGTTCTCGCAGGGTCATATTAGGTTTAATAGTCAGTTGTGGTGACAGTCTGTATTTTGTCCAAGGACACTTGAAGCCCTCCCTCCTGGAGGCATTTTTGGGTGACCTCATATAATTCCTGCAATTGGTAGAGATTTGGTGCCCCCAAAATTATATCATCCATGTAGGCATATACAGTAGCATGTGGCAAAGGCTCTGTTGGGCTCAAGAGAGCCCTTATGAAGCTCTGACAGAATGCTGGGCTATTGGCCATGCCTTGGGGCAAGACTGTCCATTGGTAACTTTTATCAGGCATGCTAAAGTTGATGGAAGGCACAGAGAAGGTGAACTTCTTGCAATCTTGGGGTTGCAAGGAGATAGAAAAAAAGCAGTCTTTGATATCTATAACTATGAGAAATAGATTTGAGGGGATAGCAGGTATCCAGGGCAGTCCCCTCAAGGGGACTCCCTCCAGGGTCATTCTGGCGTTGACCTTGTGGAGGTCCTGCAGCATCCTCCATTGGCCAGATGACTTTTTTATGACAAGGGCTCATGGAGGGGTGGATATGCCCCAGCATAAGTTGTTCCTGTATAATATACCTCAAAGCCTGGAGCTTTGTCTAGGGCAAGGGCCACTGTTCCACCCAAACCGGGCTCCCTGGGGACCATCAGATTGCAGGAACTTGAGGAACAGCAGCCTCTAGGATTGGGTGTGGATCCAGGGAGACTTGGACTCCTCCCCCCTGTAGTTTGAGTGGTGGTCAAGGGGGTGTCTAACCCTGTTCATTTCCTCATCATTGAGGAGCCCCTCGATAAACTCCTTATTGCCTGTGGTCACAAAAACATCCGCCACCCCCAGGAGGTCTCTCCCGAAGAGGTTGTAGGAAAGCCCCTCAGCCACCAGAGGTCTGATCTCCCCCTTAGTACCATCTGGGTCCTGCCAGCAAAGCCAGTTCTTAAGCTCCCATGACGGCTTGGTGCCACCGACACCCATCACCTGTGGGCCAGGCATGAGAGGCCACATTCTGGGGACTTCTTCCTTCCTCAGGATGGTCCTATCTGCCCTGGTGTCAATAATGCACCAGAACCTCTGTCTATCAAGATGTCTATCTCAGGGCGGAGCCCCAGGATGATAGGGACCATCTAGTGGGTGGTGGGCCCTCCAGGGCCTGTGTGCCCTCCCTCTTTTGGTGACGGGGCTGGGGGTTGCCCCGAACCTAGTTTGAAGGTTTGCCCTCCACATCATACCTGGACCAGCAGTCCTTTTTCCAATGAAACGCCTTGGGGCAGCATGGGCATAAGGCCCTGGGCTTGTCCTCCTCCACCTTGAGAGGGGCTTTCCCTTGTGGGCATTCTCTCTTTAGGTGCCCGGCTGGCCTTACCCAAAACATTTCCGTTCCTCAGCCCTGGGGCGCCTATCCTGCAGCCCAAGACCTGTGAGGGCTTCTCTAAAGGCTGTAGCTAGAGCCTCTGTCTGTGTCTGGAGGACTACGGCCATGGCCTCGGTCACCTTGTTTTGGTCCCTATGTCCTTTGAGGCCATGATCCAGCGGCTCATGGAATGGTCCTTTAACCCTGCACCAGCGACCTTATGGTAGGTGTTCATACCGTCCCATACCAGCATTTTTATGAACTGTTCTCTGAGTGGCCCAGGGGGAAACTTTCTCCTTGGACTCTTTTCAACCCTATCCACAAACTCATGTAATGGCTCGCCTGAACTTTGATGGATCCCTGATATGGGCAGCTCCATAGGACCCATATCCAACTTTTGCCAGGCCTTGAGGCCAAGGGCCCTGACCTATTCCATATACGGTGGCAGAAGTGCTGCCTGCTGGGCACCCATGGCAAAGACGTCTGTGGTCCCTGTTGGCATGCTGAAAGTGATAGGGACAGGGGGGTTGGCAGCACCGTTATTTTCCACCTGGACCCAACATTCCCCTCAGGATAGTGCCACCCATTTAATAAACAAGGGGCTGGGGAGGACTGTCTTGGCTAGATCCATTCAGTCTTTGGCTGTATAGGGTTGATATACCAAGCCCTGGAGAAGGGTGTTGACCCAAGGGGACCTGGGGTCATCCTCAGCCATTGCCTTCTTTAATTCTTTAAGATCTTTAGCCTCCCAAGGGTACCAGGCAGCCGGGTGCTGGGGTCAGGGGTTGATGTTTACAGGGAAATCATGGACCAGTCCCATGGGAGGGGAGAGCTCCACTCCCTCATATTCATCACGACTGCCCAGGGTCCCCCCTTTTTCTCCCCTGTTCTCATCAACCCCCCTTTCCAGATCTCTCCATAGTATACCCTTTGGTTTCACTTTCAATAGTTGGGCTCTCTTCTCATGAAACGCGACCCATTGATCTTCCCCTGTGACCTTATCCACCTGACAAAGGCCAGTATGCTGGGGGGTTGGATCGGGTTGAAAACATGATTTAAGAACTGAGATCATGGGGTAAAACCCCAAGGGTGGTTCCTCCCCTCTATTGATCTCTGCCTTGTGAGCCAGCTGTTCAAGCCGGTCCCAGGTAGCCCACTGGAATAAATTGCCGGTAGGGCAGCCAGGGACCAAGATGCAGGGCGGCCTCCCAGACCTTCTTTGATGAGGAATGGGACTGTTCTAAACCCCTGGATCTCAACGTGTGTCTCAGCGCAGTGTGCGCCGGGTCCTCACTTTTGTTCGTTGTGTTACCCATCTTTTGGGGGGGTCTCACTTCTCTCAGTACACACCCAATTAGCCCCGGTGATCAGCTCCCATAGTGGGTCTGAGTGGTCTTCAAGCCCCACATTGGACGCCAGATGTTGGGGATCCTGCCCTGACACAGGAGCCGGGGAAAGGGAGGTGATCTGTCCGCCCCTTACCCGCAGCCTCCCTGAGAGACAATCAGACGTGACAGGGAGCCAGTCAAGCAGGAACTCGTTTATTGCAGGCATTACAGGGCTTATGAAGGCAAAAACCACAAAGGAAAATCCCCTCCCCAACCAAGAGTCCAATCATGTTAAAGGTCAACTTGAGCATGCAGTCTCCTCTCCATAGCACAGCATAGCATTCACGAAGTGACCATGTGCTGCCAAGATGCATGGAAATGACAGGAGCCAATTAGCGATTCTTCAAAACAAGTCTGCCTGTGCCCCAGCTACTTCCTCTAGGCTCCAAACAAGTCTGGTCATGCCCCAGCCGTTTCCTCTAGGTGCCTTCTTTCCTCGTCCCTGGCCTCAGGACCCTGCACTTCCAAGTGAAGCCAAACATGGTTGAGCAAGGCCTTTGACTTATCTTCATATAGATGGAACTGGTAAAAGAATGGAGCCAGGAGCTCCTCCCAAGCCCATGTAACCCCTGAGGAACAGATCCTCCAATGTCCTTAAGTGTAAAAATAAATTTATTTATTTGGCCCAACTGTATGGTCTTAAACACCCAAAAAGAAAGTATAACCAAAGAGTAAAGTCATCAGTACATTTCTTTGAGTTCAAGGGATTACATTTCCCAGGCATTAGGCTTAAGTCTATATAAAAAGTTACTTAAACAATTATTTCTCATTGTTGATTTTGTTCCTAACCAGAAAGTTCTGCTCAGATGTAAGACTTCAAATATTCACCTGTAATACTGTAGTGCCCTCCTGTAGCTAAGGGAGACAACCACCTATTGTTCTAAAATAATGAATAAATTTGTTATCTCTCCCTATTTGGAAGCCTTTGAGAGCTAACTGATACTACTTCTAACCACTCCAATAGCTGTCAGAAATACCTGAAAGCAAATCCTGAATGCATCACTCTAGAGTTCAGCCTTGGAAGACAAAAGAAAAATAAGGTGGAACCCATTAGAGGGATGATTTTGGAAGCTCTTGTCAAGAAATTCCAATGGACTCTCATATGAACATTTGAAAATTTCCCTGTTCTGACTTTTCTTCCCTGTCTAGAACTTGTAATGCTAATTACTTTTGCCTTTACTCTTCCTTCCCATCTCTTATTCATGATCCAGGGACTTTTTTTTCCACTTAGAGATAAGAGTTATGCAACTTGGTAGTCTTTTAGATAGATCCACTGAAGGGGTACTCCAATTTCCTCACCCTGCATCTCTGTTCAGCATGGAAGAAGCCAGAGCCATCTGCGTCCCTATTCCCTATTGGCAATTTGGGTAACCTCTTCAGAGGATGGTGTGATAAGAATAGGAGGTAGGAATTGGCTTGGCAGTTAGAGTAAAAGACCCCAAAGAAAAGTAGCCTGTTTCTTGGCTAAAAGTCAAAATGTCCCTGGGCATCTCAGCAACATACTCCATTCCAAAGGCCAAAGTGTTGAACATATATGGGAGCTTGTATCTAATCCTTAAAATATTTTAGGGTTACCTCTTCAGAGGGGGGAATGTTAGAGTAGCCAAAAGCCCCATAAAAATAATAAATAAATAAATAAATAAATAACATGTATACACAAATAAACATATACATGTGTATACACACAGATACCTTTACATACATTCACACACATATACCTATACAATACACATAAATACACATGTATACATGTATATACAGACTTACCCACACATATACATATATACAAATGCATGCACACATAAAAACCCACACATACAATTGCATACACATGTATATGCACACATTCATACACACATACACCTATGTGCACGTTCACAAATGGACTTATATACAGACAGCACACCTTGCTACATCATACAATAGATTTCACATGATTGATCTTGAAAATGAAAATTATATAAAATGTCTGATAGAATATTCAAAGATAAAATAAGTCATCTTATAAATCTTGATCACAGATTTAAAGATTTATTATTATTAATATAATTAGAAAAGTAATCTTTATAATATTCATCCTTTGCAATGCTAATAAAAATGAAACTTATATTACAAATAAGTGAAAAAGCTATGTAGAACATGTTAAAGGAAATAAAAATTAGAATACTTAATCTATTAATACTAGTGTTCCAGTAACCAAGTCATGATTCATATGTAGGATATAACAGAAAAGACAGTAATAGTCTCACATATAATAGTCAATTGATTTTCAGCAAAAGTACCATCTCAGTTGAAAAGAGTTTAAACTACTTTTTAAATAAACTGATATTTGTGCATAATGTGGCTTGTATCAAATGCTAGAATAGATGATTTTAGAGTGTTATTTTAAACATACTGGAACCTGCTGGGTGTGGTGGTACATGCCTTTAATACCAGCACTCCAGAGGCAGAAGCAGGCAGATCCCTGTGAGTTCAAGGCCAGCCTGGTCTACATAGTGAGTTCCAAGACAGCTGGGACTACAGGGAGACCCTGTCTCAAAAAGGCCATTAAAAAAAAAAAAAAAAACATACTGGAACCTTTACTCGAACACTCTTAGAGGTGAGAGAGAGTTAGAATCAGTTAAATTACAACAAACAAAATTCTATTCAAGGTAAGAAAAATTTAACTCCTATTTTGAATGAAATGTTAACTGTTTGAGGCAAAACTTGGTGGTGGATATGTGTAATCCCAGCACTAAGAGATAAAGGCAGGGTGACCAGGAACTCAAGGATGCATGAATTTGAGGCCAGTTAACTCACACTACTGTCTCCACAAACAGCAGTGAGAGGTAACTGCTTGGAGGTAAATGAACATTATATTTTTATTTTCCTGTTTTCTTGGAGTACTCCACTTGTTATTCCAAACAAATCTCATAAATAGAAGCAAGGATGTTTTCGAAGGCTTTAGACCCCTATCCAAAATTTTTGGAATCCAAGTATGAACAGTGATATTTATTTGCATTCATCTCATATCAAACTCTTCATATATGACAAGCAATGCTCTTAAAGCATATACTCTTCTTACAGAGTAAGTTCATTGGTCTTGCCCCAGGGATTCAATTCAGCTAGGTTAATGGATTTTTTTTTTTCTGCATTTTTTCTTTTTTTACTGTAAATGGAGATGTTTCCTGTAGCCCTTGTAATGGCCTGAATCTAATTTATTATTGTTGAAATCTCGATTCATCAATTCACAGGATGCTGAGGCAGCCAGATACACTGTAAGGGTTAAATCAGAAAAAGTGATCTGGAAAAAACTTAAAAAACCCAAAATCTGCCCAACATAAGTGTTCATTAAAGTAAAGCTGTACATCTTTAAATCTTTTTTAAAAGTTTGGGCTTTGATCACTTATTTTATTCTATGCAGTATTAATGTAATATTAATTTAAAATTTCACTTGGGAGGCAGAGGCAGGCAGATCTCTGTGAGTTCAAGGCCAGCCTGGTCTACATAGTGAGTTCTAGGCCAGCTGGGGCTACAGGGAGACCCTGTCTCTAAAAGACCAAAAAAATTTCAATATATTATTATTTTTCTTTGTTTGCTAGAGTAACATTTGTGCAATTTTCATCTAAATATCACAAAATATTCAATAGATAAAAGCCAGTTAATCTTTCCTAGTGAAATTTAAAGTGTGCTTTTAGAGTTCCCATCTATGCTGTGGTGAACTTTAAAATTCACTGAATCTATGAATCTAACAACATTTACGAAGAGTCTTCAAGTTTATAAAACATAGCCTTTCATTTTTAGTGTTTTCATTTTTATTATACAAAGTAAGGATTTTTTACTTAAACATTGTGTTTTCTGGTGTTTGCTTCCCCCATAGTTTCCATGGGACTCTTGAGAAAGCAGTACACTTTAGTAAACTGGGTGATGATCTTCATTCATTCTGAGTTCAATACCTAGGCTCATACCATCAATAAAACAATGATAAAACCAGGCACATATCAATTAGAAATAATCACAAGGCATTCTTTGGATGTCTTATTGGAAAACATCATGGGAGGCTGCCATTAATCTTCAAACTAGAGAGCTGACTTGATAAATTGATCATAATCAAATTCTGCTCCCCAGGCAATAATTTAACACTTGTAAAGTGAATCAGATGCTTGAAAACAGACTTCCAACAATCATTCACAGTGGAAAGTGATATAAAATTACAGTGCATTTTATTCTTTCCAAAATAAAAACTATTATCTGATAATACAAGTTAATTCTGATATCCCTTGGACATCAAATTCTCTATGGTGTGTTAAGATATATGGCAATACAAATTACAATGGATAGAGTAGTTCAGGATATGACTCATAAAACAGAATGATCTGCAAGATACAGTTTTCTGATGGTTGTAAGTAAATAGATGCCTAGTAATGTGTGCCATTTTAACAAATTATAACAGTGAGAGGAAACACTTTCCATTATTTTCAAGATTGTTCATACTTAGGCAAAAATCTTTATAGTCACCTAAGTTTAAATGACTTTCATGAGATGACACAAGTAGTTAACTGAAGTTATTGAGAGTACAAGTTCAGACATTTTCTTTGGTCGTTTTTGGTCAAAGGAGTCTTTAGTCATTTTTGAGATGAAATTTATGCTTGAAGAAGACAGGAATCAAAAATATTTTGTTACTTTTTTATAAGACTTAATTTTGATACCTTCCTTTGAGTTGTTGGCCAGGATGGACCAAGAGATTCCCAGGCAGTAACCTAGCACAGAATGGGAAAATGAACAGCACATCCCAATTGTATCTAAAGGAATGTTGGCAACTGATTGCTGCTAGATGAGGAAAAGCTAATCTTCCTAAAACAAAGGACTCTAGATAGGCTGACTAGACTCAAAGGATGGACTTGGACTAGGAAACAGCTGAGGGCACTGATAACACAGTGGACACTAAAGGGACGACAGAGTATATGTGCTCCAGTGGCGTGGAGGGAGGCTTTGGAAGGGTGCCATTTGGGATGTGGGTATAAAGATGAATAAGATTGTTTGGGATGTTCTGTATGAGATAAACACACAAAAAAATCTACAAAATTATGTAAAAGAAAAGACAAGTTCATTGCATCCTGTATACACCATTAAGTTTCTGCAAGGAACTCTGCAAATTAAAGCAAGTTCTTAATTGAAATCTTTTCAGATTTTCAGTCATCTTAAATGAAACTAACATGTAACTTGAAGTATCATTGTTTTACAATTAACATCATTGCACCTTCAAGATGTTACTTTGCGGTTGGGTTCCCCCTTTTTGCCGCTTTGTCTTATAAATAGAATAATTTGAAAGCCCATGCTGAAGAAAGTTGGAAGAAAATTTTAGTAGAGATTGGGTACAAACACCTGAATGAATAGGACTCAGCATGTATGGCAGAGTGCATGGGGTTCAGTGCAGGTATGGGGGGAGGCATGGATGGGGGATAGGGTCTGGATTTGAGTGGGAAATGCATGAAACTTAAAAAACTCGTTAAAAAAATACAAAGAAGGGGGCAGGAGCTGGAATGATGGCTCAGCAGTTAAGAGCACCAGCTGCTCTTGCAGAGGACCTGAGTTCAATTCCCAGCATCCACATGGCGGCTAACAACCACCCATAACTCCAGTTCCAGGAGAATCTAATGCCATCTTATGACCTCTGTGGGTCTGGCACACTTACACACCTGTAGCGGTGCATTCATATACATAAAATAAAAATAAGAAATAAAATATTTAAAAAAGAAAGATAAAAAGGGCAGTATTTGCAAACTGAAAATCCCTGTAGCTCCTGAGAGGGAGATGGAGAGGACACCTTGCCTTTTACCCTAGGCACAGAGGCTACAGAAACAGTGAGAAAACAAGATAGTCAGAGAATGCATGCTTAGGCATTGGTCAGTATGACAAGCAAACAAACCAATAACAATCAGAGGAAGGAAGAGGACAAACAGTACACAGGTCTGAGCTCAGAAAGAACCTAATTCCAGGCTATTGTATCCCATGACAAATGACTGCACCAAGGACACATGTCTAGAAATAGAAAAAGAGACAGTTTATTAAGAAAGGAAAAAAGAAGCTCAAAAGACCACTCAGAGACGATTACTTGCTGCTCTTCCAGAGGTCCTGAGGCTGAGTCCCAGCACCTAGGTTGGTAAGCTCACAACTACCAGTAATTCCATCTCTAGGAGATACAACACCCTTTTCTAGTCTCTGCAGGGACCTGTAGACATGTGGCATGCACACACACACACACACACACAAATTTAAAAAACCTTCTAAAAAGAGATGGGGAAAACACTGTAGAGAGTAGAAGTGGGCTAATGGGCTAGTGGGCTAAGGGGAAAAGCCTCTCATAGCATTGGGTCTCCAGTGACATGATTCATTATATTTGCACAGCCCCATCCCTCCCCTGTTGTAGACTGCAGGTTTTATTCGCACATGCTCTGTTCTTCAGCAGCAGGTCGGTTTCAGAAGAGCATTCAGTATTTGCAAACTTTCCTGAGCATGCTATATTTGTTTGAGGATGCCCAGGGGAAAGGCTTCCAATATTTTTGAACAACTGACTTCTTTCAAAGATCAATCTTGACGTAATTTTCTCCAGTTCCTATTATACTGCTGCAGAGATGCACTAAAAGTGGAAAATGAAGAAAATATTAAAAAATAAATTATTGATTTCTAATTTACATTCCAAATGAAGGTTAGGTGGCTATTGACCACGCAGTGGGTAAAAGTTATTCTTGAAAATGATTTAAAACATATTAAACCATTTTTGAATAAGATATATATTCATATTTTAAAAATTTATTCTATATGTATCTGCATTTGAACTTTGTGAAATGAGTAAACTGGGCAAGAAGAACTAAGTTCTTAGACATCAGTTGAAAGAAATTACTAAGCCTCTGAGAAAATAACCATAGTTTAATCATGGTCTTCTGTATCTCATCTCCATTAATATGCCTTTGATTTTTGTTTCTTCTGCATAGTCATTGGCAGTCCTCATTTAACTATAAAGTTTCCCTCAAC
This sequence comes from Nannospalax galili, assembly GCF_000622305.1. NCBI lineage: Eukaryota > Metazoa > Chordata > Mammalia > Rodentia > Spalacidae > Nannospalax > Nannospalax galili. Next base: position 2,124,171 of record NW_008349989.1, read on the forward strand.
TCAGCTCATAGGGAGCCCTATGATCTTGCCAGTACTTCACAAGATTCCTGAGCAGGTCTTGCCTTTTTTAAGGAATGTTCGATTCTGTGAACTACAGTTCAGAAATTCAAATCATTATAATTCATCATTATCCTGGGAGCTGTTATTTTATTTATATCATCCCATTTCTATAAAGTAAGACATTTCACCCCTGACAGTAAAAACTAAAACAAACAAAAAAAGAAAAAAAATCTCCTTTTGTTTCCTGATGTTGAACATCAGAAGTCGCTAAGAATTGTAATTTGAAAATACCAACTTTGTTGAGTCATAAGGAGGAAGTTGCTTCATCAAAGGATTCTGGACTCTTCCCAGAAACAGCCATAAGAATTTCAGGAAGGTACTTGCCTTCTTTGACATGTGACAGCAATGGTATCTATAATCAATATTATCACCAGTCTGATATGAATTCTATAGTACAATTAGATTGACAAAACTGCAAAAGGAAGTAGCACCACGAAGAATTATCCCCTCCAAAGGAGTGGCTCACTAATTACAATAATAGCACACCCCACATTTTGTTTACAGTGCTACATAATGTTCTGCAAAGCTCAGCCATTCCTGACCTACCTCATATTTATGTGCTCATCCCTCATGCTAAGTGGAATACAGGGGAAAAGCATGGGGCTCAGATGTGTTCAATTTACTAATAACTCAACAGCTATTATGAAGGAGGTGACAGTAACTTTCAGTTGAATGAAGTAGTTAGTATATATAAAACATAGTTACACCTTTAAAAGACTCACAAAAAATGGAAATAGTATTACAGTGGCAAACTGCTATTAAAATAAAAACATACAGGCACTAGAGAGATCGCTCAACAGTTAAGGGAACTTGCTGCTCTTGCAGAGAACCTAGGTTCAGTTCCCAGCAGCCACAGGGTGCTTCAGAACCATTTTCTAACTCCAGCTCCAGGGGATCTGATGCCTTCTGGTGACCTCTGGATGTACTGTATGCACGTCATACACACATATATAAGCAGTCAATACATTCATAAAATGCAAAATATCATAAAATCTTAAATATACCCTCTAATGTTGGGAAAAGATGCTTATAACATCATCATAAAGCAATGAATATTAATAAATCGTGATATATACCAATTTTGGTACAAATTCTTACTTGCTATTTCATGATTTTATTTAACTTATTTAAGAGTATTATATTTTCACTTAAAATATGTCTAGGTATAACTGAATGCAAATTATTAAATCTATCATTTCCAAAAAGTATGAAATTTTGTGTTAGACTACTTTATCAACTGTCCAGAAACTTACAACATTAAAAAATTCATATCCTGAATGAAATAATACAACATGTTAAGATTAAGGATATTTAATTTTTGAAAGGAGCTAAAATTAAAATGCATGAAAAATCTGCTGAAAATAAACTACTTTAAAAAATAGTAATTAAAGCTGACCAATTTTAGAGCCTTCTGATGTCTGTATTAAGTAAATTCTTTCTTCCTGTTACTTATTTGAAAGTTGAGAATATTTTTGCATAATTAGAAGTTCAAAACCATTGAAAGCATGGGAGAAAGCCTGTAAGAAAAATAATGAAAAAGTTCGCTCTCTTTACAATTCTTGTTATCCATTCTGCCCAGTCTCAAATCTTATCGATTGTTGAATGTGGATTGGTTCTCTCCAAGTATGAAATTGACATTTCAGAATCTTGAACGATACATTGGTTGATATAAATCTTGGCTTCACACTTCATCTCATTGTTGTAAAGAATTTCTAAACACGTCTCACCTGCAATTTGCATCGTCCATGTCACACACTACAAGTGGAAGATTTTTTTTTCCCCTTTTGTTGGCTTTCTAAGCTCCAATTTTATGAGTTATTTAAGAAGAAATTCAGGAAAAAAGAACTTATAATATTAGTCTTGGTACTATGGGTATAGTGCAGACATAGAGTTTGTGATTAGCATATTGAAGGCCCTAGGTTCAATTCAATTTCCAAAATAAAAACATAAAAGATAGATGATAGGTAGATCGATAGATATGCAATAACCTTGGTGATTTTCATGAAACAAGCATCTGACTGAGATTTAGGAACACTACAAATATATTGTTACCGAGTCTTGGAAGACCTTAATCAAAGCAGGCATATCAGATTAGATGCCTGGTGAGGACATTCCTCCTGGTTCACAGAACTTCCCGATTCTACCTGAATAGAAATACGGAGGGACGTGTGTGCGATCTGGATTGGGTCTCATTTTCAGGGCAGTAATTCATGCCATGAGGGTTCAGTCCTTCCCTACCAAAGGTCATGCCATCCTTTGGGTGCTAGTGTTTTAATAATTAAGTTTGGAGGGGCACAATCATTCAGTCTATGAACAACTAAATGTTTGATATTAGCTTATAATCTCTTACCATGTTGCAGAAATTAAACAAAGGTGAACATGTGGCAGACGCCTTTAATTTCAGTGCTCAGAGGGTAGAGACCGGTAGAACTCTGTGAATTCGAGGCCAGCCTGGTGTACATTGAGAGTTCTAGGCAAGCCAGGGCTAGTGTGACTCTCAAAAAATGAGTAATAAATATCCAGACAAATGTCAAAAATGCATGCTTACCAGACAGTTTTGTTCATGGTAGCTCCCTTATTCCTAGGGAAAAAGAAACATAATGTAAAGAATATCTTCAAGATTTACTGAAATTATGGTTTCCTTCATATTTAGAACATTGTGATTAAAGCACAGTAAGCTGGGCATGGTGCAATATTCCTTTTGTCCCAGCACTCAGCAGACAGAGTTAAATGGATCTCTGTGAGGTTGAGGCCAGCCTGGTCCACATAATAAATTCCAGGCCAGCCAGCGCTATTTAGTGAAACCCTGTCTCAAAATAATAAGTAAAAGTCATGTGAGTAAATATTTAAATGGAACAATTAATGATAAAAATATATTATATTTATCATATGTTAGAGCATTTTTCTAATCAGCATCCCCTGAGAAACAGCCAGTTTCAACAAAAGGAGGCATCAATAGCTATTATGTCTTCAGGGTCTACAGCAGGCACTGTGCCAAGCACTTTTATACAAGTCCCCTCACATATTCTTTTAAGACTCTGAAAGGTAAGTGTTGCCAGTATCTTCAGTTTTCCAGTGTAAAATGAGAATTGCATAGATTAGACATCTCAGCAAATACACAAAGATAATTAACAGATGAGCCTGGTGTTTGTAACGATCTGCCTTAGTCCACAGCCTCTGGCACATTTGGCTGTCAGTTAGCTCTTAAATGTTAGACTCTTCCTTTCTATCTTCTCTTGTTCTCTATATCAGACAAGCATTGTGTCTTTTTCTTCAATTACTACAAGCATCTTCTTATTGATTTGCTGCCTCCACAACATAAATCTAATCAAGTTAACCGCTACTGCTTAAACCATGCCCAAGCAAGCTAGTCATAGCCTGCATCCTGCTTCCCTTTGCAGCCTCTCTCCTCAAAACTCCCTTTGATGCATAGAGATATAATATTACATTTCTTCTCTTAGTTCAGTAAGGATGACAAGCTAACTCTTGGTGGGATTCCAGTGTCTCTCTTAATATTCTGAGAGGCTTTGCCTGGACAATATTATTTCTGCCTTTGTATCTTAAATCAAATATCACATCTTACTAATAAATTTTTATTGTTTGGAAAAGCCTGATTTAGTCCTTGTAATACAACTGTATCCAAGTTAGATAATGCATGGGCACACACATGAATAAAGTATTATGATAATTTGGACATGTCTGAGCAACAGCTATGGATTGCCAATGGGAATCATATTTATCTCCCTATTGTCCCACCTACTTAGCATCTTTTCTCACTTAAACTTTTCATAGACTAAATAGTAACACAAAGATGGTTTCCATGGACTCATATTTTTGCCAGCCTCTAGAAAAATTCAAATTCATAGGTCTTTGTGATTTAAATCGGAGACTAAACCAAAATACACATGAAGCATTTGAGATCCTCAGAACTTCAAGATTTATGAAAAGATCCCCCTGAATTCACTTACCTTCTAAGATTTAGGGATAACTTTTACAATATGGACAGAATCTGGAAAAAAGATATGTACCTAAACTTGCAAATGAAAAGTTGCTGCTTAGAATGTAAATATGTTCACTGAGCCATGTGCTCCTCTGATCGCTCAGGATACCTCCCTACTCTCCAACCTGAGAGTTAACGATTGTGGGTGTGCATGCTTTCTGTATCAAAGCACTGAAAGAAACCTTTGTATCTGTTTGCTGATGTTTGTGTACTATTTCATGCTGGACATACTATTTCAATAAAAAATGAATCCCAGCACTCAGGAGGCAGAGGCAGGTGGATCTCTGTGAGTTCAAGGCCTGCCTGGTCTACATAGTGAGTTCCAGGACAGCTGGGGCTAGAGGGAGACCCTGTCTCAAAAAGAAAAAAAAAAAAAAAATGGACAAGGCCCTGGCTCTGACGCATAGTTCCAAGAGAAATCTGAAAGAACAAGTTCTCAGAATTTGAGTTCACTCTTGACCTTAAAACAAAAGCAAAGAGCCAGGCTGTTTCTTAATTCAGGCATAGCTCTAATATAGTTTAAAAAATACTGCGTGTATTTCACTTGTATATAGGGCAGTCTATACAAGGGTAAAAAAAATCCTATGTCCATTTCCTTCATCCTTTATTTCACCACCATCCCATTCATTGCATTTGATGAAGTTTCATAGGTTTGGCTTTACTCGAGGAGTGTGAAGGTTAGCTGGCTGTACTCTGGAAAGACAGTGTCTGTTTATTTGTTCCATGTCCCTCACAATTGCTACCATGAAAGGTCATCTCTCTAGGGCCCAGAAAGATCTATCCCTCCAATAGCCAGTACCCATTACAAGCTTTATCCACAAACAAAACTAGCAACATTTTTCTGATCTTCAGTTTCTTAAAATCAGTGGCAAGTGCAATTCAGAAATGAGTATTATTTGGGGGCTGAAGAGATGGCTCGGGGGTTAAGAGCACTGACCCCTCTGACAGAAAACCTGGGTTCAAATCTCAGCACTCATATGAAGATTAATGACCATCCATAACCCCAGTTCCAGGGGATCCAAAACCATCTTCTGGTCTCCATGAGCATTGCACTACAGGAGTGCTCTTATATATTCAGACGTAACAGTCATACACATAAAAGAAATAACAAAGATTAAAAGAAAAGAAATGAGTGTCATGTAGCAAGTTAAAGTAAGGAAGTTAGAAGTGATCACCTATTTATTTAAAATGACAATTAGGAGTTTCTTTAAACAAATAATGGTAAAGAACCGCAGGGCATTTATCACATCACAAGTCAAGTTGCTATAGCAAACTACCACTGACCACTGGATTGCAAGCAATATAGGTGCATTTTTCATCATTCTTGAAGCTTAAAGCCTGGGATGAAGGTGCAGACACTGTCAAGTTCTGAGGAGGGGCTTCTTCTTCCCAGCAGATTGCAAACTACCTCCTTCATTGTCACACGGCAAGAAGTAGAACCAGAGAAATAGCAGATTTTGTATAGGAAATGACTTTATTCATACAAGCTTCAGGGCTGGTAAGATAGTTTAGTCAATAAAGTACTGTTAGAGAGCAAAAAGCCCCCAAAGATTAACTGGTTAAAACTATAAAATCTTTGGTCTGGGTAAAGTCCCAGCTTTCCAGTTTTGCTGGCAAATCACCTTAGGAGGATGGGTTCGCTTTAAGCTAAGCTAAAGAAATGGCCTGAATGCTTATTCCTGTAATGAGGCGGTGAGCTTGTCTTGCCTGGATTCCAAGTCTCTCATTTCGGTTCTGGTGGATCTGGGTGACAGATATATGGCTTTTTGTAAATGCTGTCCATTTCTCTGAATTCTTCAGAAAGCATAATCTCTCTCTTTTTCTACTCCACCTCCTTTTCTGAGTATGCTTTCCCTAAAGCTTTGGGCTGCCCCAAGCTTTGGGTTTCTTTACTTTTTCTCTAAAGCTTCCTTCTCTCTTCCATGTGGCTGGCTGGTCTCCCACTACCTGTCTGACCTCCACACCAGCTCTAAGCAGCCATGGCTTTACAACTTTTTCTTTCTCACCTCTGTTCTCCTCCTTAAGCAGCTGCTGAGTTTCACAAATTGTCTGCCCTGGGGATTTTTCTTTAAATTCTAATAAAATATGACTACTATCTATCCTTTGTAGCTACATTGATAATAAATATTCCTTAAAAACTGTTTTTATGAAACTTCAATTTCATGAATTATAAACAATATGGCCTATTTTTATCTAATGAGAGAAATAGATCGTTACTAGATCCAGAACCAGACCATTATTTTATTCAAACACTGTTAAAAACAAAATGTGTTCAGCATTCTTATCTTTATTAAGAAATATAGACTATTAACAAAATATTATTAATAAAGTATTATGTGCTTTTTTGTTTTTCATCTTTTTTTAGACAGGGTATCCCTGCAGCACTAGGTGGCCTGGAACTTGATATGTCAACCATGCTGTCTTCTATCTAACAGAAATTCTTCAGGGTATACAGTTAAAATATTTTATTTATTATTTTTATTTTTGTGAATCAGTGTACTTCATGCATGTTTATAAGTAGACCCATGTCCTAAATGCGCATGGAGGTCAGAAGAGGGCGTCAGATCCTTTGAAACTGGAGTTATGAATTGTTTTTAGCCACCATGTGGGTGCTGGGGTTTGAACTTGGGTCCTCTGCAAGAGTGTCCAGTGTGTTTAACTACTGACCCATCTCTCCAGCCCCAGGGTGGAGATTTTTAACATCAAAATCATGTGTTCATAGAGATATTTACTTTTTATTTTATTTATTTATATTTATTATTTATTTTATTTTATTTTTATTTTTATTTTTGGTCTTTTTGAGACATGGTATCCCTGTAGCTCCAGCTGTCCTGAACTCACTATGGTGACCAGACTGGCCTCTAACTCACAGAGATCCACCTGCCTCTGCCTCCGGAATGCTGGGATTAAAGTTTTTGCTATTTTTTTATTTTTATGTATGAGGGTTTTGTCTGCATGTATATAACTGCACCCACACATTCAGCGCCCTCTGAGGCCAAAAGAGGGTATATCAGATCCACTGGAACTGGAGTTAAGGATAGCTGTTAAATGCCCCATGGGTGCTAGGAACTGAACCCAGGTCCTCTGCTAGAGCAACCGGTGTTCTTAACCACTGAATCATGTCTTCAGGCCCAGAAATTTAATTTTTTGTAGCACAACTTATTGATTGCTTTTGACTACTCACTCACATGAGCTGGTTAATGGAAATGTAATCTTAAATATTTTTAGTTAAACTTAACTATTCTAGAGGATTATCTTTCTCTGGTCTCTAGAATTGAATTTAAATCCCATAATTTATGAAATTTGATACCATTGTAAAATTTAGACAAGAGGTAAAAATCTGTCTACTTGAGTTATTCTATAGCCTCTTCTGTTATGTAGGCAATTCTACATCCCAAAACGGCATCTAGTGAGACAGTAATTCTTTCATTTGTTACATGAGGCCAAAATAATGTGAGGCTAATTAAAGACTTCAGAGCACAAAACTGAGTGGGTCTTCAAACTGTGGTCACTGAGTATTCTGTTCTGATGTAAGTATATGCCTATCTCATCTGAGTTGATAAGCTTCCTTGATTTAAAAGCTAGAAATTATGAAAGCAGCCTTTATTAGGTATCTTGATCTGTCAGGTTTTGGTCTTGCCACTTTATTGACAATTCTTTTTTAAATACTTTAGCATTTTTATTTTATTTTGCATGTTTGAGTACCAGTGTTCTTAACCCCTGGCTGTCTCTCCAGTTCTATGGCGTCCTTTGACCTTGCCTGAAGCTAAAATTTCATTAGTCTATAACAAAAACACATTCTCTTTTGTGTTCTCTTTGTCATTTTGAGAAACTTTGAAGATTTGTCATAATCTGAAGAAAATCATAGCATGAACTTTTGGTCTCAAAACAAAAGCACAATAAAATTTTATAAATTAATAATTTGAATATAATGTATAACAAAGAGGGGGAGAGAGATACACTGCTTACAAAGACTGCTGACAGCTGCCTGATATGCTATAGAAAACAAACCAAAGGCAGGGATCAAATGCTTCATTGTATTAGACATTGCCCCTGTGTCCTTTACCAAGCAAAATTACTTTTCAACCCAAGGATGAATTTAAGTCATTTTTCACGTCCAAAAACTGTAAGAACTCGCTATTAGTAGACCTACCGCACAGAGAAATCTCTAGGGAATACATGTGGGGAGAAGCAAATGGTAGTTGATGAAAATCTGAGTCTACAGGTTTACCACAATGGATTCCTCTCATTCTTCTTCACAGTTGTGATTGTGTATGGATCAATATAATAACATCAGCTGAAAATTGTATGCTTTCCAGGGCACAGGCTTTTCTGGTCAAAGTATGTAGAGTACCTCATTCTGAACTACTAAGAGGAGCATATATGGCTCATTATATTTTGAACTCCGTCTTCAGTAATGAAAGCTTTAGTGTGTTACAGTAATGTCTTCCAAGTTTCCTTTCAGGCAAGGAAAGTCTGAAAGCCTGAACACCAACTATAAATGGAAAGAAGCTGCATGGTGTACAAATTGTGGACACCATTTGCAGAACTCAGTGAGCTTAAATCATTTAAAAGCAAAAACTGTAGTTACCTCTTACTAACGTAGAGAGTGCATACATCTTTCAGGCTGAAGTCACACTCTAAGAATCCCCAGCCAGGGATAGAACTGGTAGCAGGTTCTGGTTGTATTTTTGCAATGCAAAACTTCTCAAAGGCAGTCCCTCCTCTGGGAAATCCCTCATAGATTATTTCAGAATCTGCATTCTGTTCTGGATCTATTCTGCCCAGTCTGCTTGTCCTTACAGCTCTCAGATCTTCATTGCTGTCTCAAGAGTTTCATTGTACAGCTATGATTTGTCCTTACTTTATGTTTCACAGGAATTAATCTTGAATAAAAACATTGACTTACTGTTCTAGCTAGGGTTTAAAGGACTATATTGAAAAGGAGTTGGGATAGTAGAGAGCCTTGTCTTGGTCCTCATTTTAATGGGAATGCTTTGAATTTTACTCCATTTAGAATGATCTTGGCTCTGGTTATAGCCTTAATTGTGTTGAGATATGTTCCCTCCAGTCCAACTGGCATTAAGACTTTTATCATGAAATTATGCGGCTTTTGTAAAAGGCCTTTTCTGAATCTATCAAGATGATGATGTGATTTTTGTCTTTAAGACCAGTTCTGTGATTTATCAAATACACGCAAACACAGACATACACAGATACAGCATACAGGTACATAAGCATCTCTGGAGTAAAGCTAACTTGAACTTGATCATAGTAGATGATATTTCCAACAGATACTTGTATGCTGTTTGCAGGTATTTTACTGAGAATTTTCCATCTATATTCCTTAGGGATATTGACCAGTAGTATTTATTTTTTGTCCTTCCTTTACTTGATTTTCATATTAGAGTAATACTGGCTTCATGGAAGAAATTTGGAAATTTTCGTGCTGTTTTACAACATTTTGATTGATTTAAACATCATTTGTTGTGGATTATTTATTATATTTTCCCTGAACCAAACCCTCTAACCCTAACCCTCTAGCCGTAATAACTCTAACCCTAACACCTAACTCCTAACCCTAAAAAACCCTATAACTCTATAGCCATATAACTCTATAAACCTATAAACCTAACTCCTAACCTCAATCTGAACCTTTGAATACCTGAAGCCCTCAAACCCTGAAACCCTAAAACCCTGAATCCCCTAACCCAACCTCTTACCTCTAACCCATGACTGAAAACTTTTGAAGGTCTGGTAAAATACCACTGTGAATCCACCTGGACCTGTGTTTTTTCAGTTGGGAGGCTTTGTATTACTGTTTTGATCTGTTAAAATTGTTGAGATATTCTTGGTTTAATGTTGGTGCTTCGGTTGAATCTAAAAATTCATCTATTTATTTTATATTTCTTAATTTAATAGAATATCTTTTTTTTAATACTATTTCCTTAAAATGTTCTGGACTGCTATGGTGTCTGTAGTAATGGCGGCCTTTTCATTTGTTGATTTGAGTGTTCTCTTTCTTTTGGTTAGCTGGGCTAAGTGTTTGTCTGTCTTGTTTATCTTTTTGAAGAACCAGCTTTATATTCATTGATTCTTCCTATTATTATTTTTTTGTTTCTATTTCATTGACTGATTTCTGTTCTAATTTTTTATTATTTCTTTTTCTGCTCTATTTTTGTTTGGATTATTCTTATTCTTCCTGATTCTTTAGTTGTATCATTAATTAGTTTATTTGTGCTCTTTTTTATTTTAAATATAGTTGCTTAGGGCTAAATCTTCTCTCTTATAATTGCTATCAATGTGTCCCAGAGGTTTGGTTTTATTTTCATTTTCATTTAGTTCCAGCAATATTGTTTTTTCTTAACTTCTTGCTTGATTCATTCACCAGTCAATAGTGTGTTGCTTAATCTAAATGGAGTAAAATTAATAGCATTCCCATTAAAATGAGGACCAAGCCTTTGAGAGGGAAATGACACTGATTCTAACCACTCCAACAGATATAAAAATAGCTGAAAGCAAATCCTCAATCCATCTTTCTAGAGTCCAGCCTTAGAAGACAAAAGAAAAATGAGGAGGAACCCAATAGAGGCATGCTTTTGGAAGCCTTTGTCAAGAAATTCCAATGGACTCATAAACATTTGAAAATTGCCCTGTTCTGACTTTTCCTAGTTCTCTGGCTAGAACTTGTAATGCTAAAAATGTTTTTAAAAATCTCGAGGAGTTCATGTAGTTACCAGAGCTTCTTCTGCTGTTGATTTTAAGTTTTAATGCGTTGTGGTCTGATAAGGGTACATGAAATTATTTCAATTGTTTGGTGCTTGATGAGATCTATTTTTATGTCCCAGTATGTGGGAGACAGGCTTGAGCCTAGGGTAAAAGTCTTAATGACAGCCATACAGCAGGCCCAGGGCAATGACCCAACTGTTGGAGCCACAAGGAACCCCTTGTGGCATTTGCTTCCATTGGCAGATCATGAGACTGATGCCTAGACCTGGCCACTCCCTAACCACCGCCCTTGAGATTCTAAATTGCAACTCTTCGATATTGCAACAGCCTGGGTCACGTGGCTCCCGGAATCCAGGCCCCATACAGGAAACCAGAACCTAAGTAACCTGAACCCTATCATGCTAAGGTGTCTGACCCCTGGTGTTATGATAGGACAAAGCCCTGCCAAAGATCTGAGTTGTAACTTCTTGTGAAGGACCCTAATTCAGTCCCCCTAGGCTAAAGACAAGGAAATAAGTCCTTCAGGCCAAAGAACTACACAAAAAAATAAAAATAAAAAAATAATTCTGAATGCTAAGAACAAGCTGAGCTGACCTTTTTCATGCTCTTTGCCCAAAGCTGGAAATCATCCCAGAAATCCCCCCCTACCTCTGCTTGGCACATAGCCTCCACTTGTGACGTTACTGCCACTTTCTCTCTAGTTTGTGGTCTTTGTCTTTAAAAGAAGCCTGTGAACTGGGCTCTGGGCTTCTGCCCTCCGAGTGAGGCAGGGGTCCGTTTTGCAAAATGTAATAAATCTTCATGCTTGTTGCATCTCCTGGTCTGAGGACTGAGTTATTAGGGAGCAGCCTCCTATGGATGTTGGGTACCCAAAACTGGGGTTCCAACATTTGGAGGTTCCACCGAGATCCAGGCCACCCCCAGACCCATTTCCTCAGATCAGCAGGAGGTAAGAATAGACGTCTTGTGATTTGCCTTGGTCTTAATGTCTGTCTATCATTTCCTGCTCTGGGAACGTTCCGTCTGAACAGTTGTGCCTGTACAGGACCTGTAAGTCTGTATTCTGGGAACCAAGGGGAGTGGCAGATGTGCCCAGGGACCCCAGGTTCCAGCATTCTGGCCCTAGTGACCAGAGTGATCTGAAGTGAGGAAGACAGTGTCTCCTCACCTCGGGAGAAGGGAGATTGGCTTGGCTACTCCCCTCCCAATCTGTACTTTCAGTTTTGAGTCAGAGAGTGCGCCAAGGTTTTCTGTTGTCTATTTGTATCTGTATTTGGGGATCCTGAAAGTAAGAATGGTGAGTGCTGTATGTGTCTGGGTGTAAGAAGGACCGGTCCACTTGAATGTGATATAACACGGTGTGTGTGCACTTAATAGTGTATTAGTATTTTTTTAAATATATTAGTATTTTAAAAAAAAAATCTGGTTTTATATTTTCCTCTACACTCTCTATTCTAAGCCTTCTCTGTTTCTCTTGTACTCTTGGTCCAAGTCTTCACGAGGGACCGCTAAAGGCAAAGAGCAATTGAGGTTTTCTGGTCAGGGCCACTCCCTGACGTAAACCAAAGGCTCTTAGCCCTCTTGGCAGACCTTGACTGCCCGCAAGGGTGGAGACAGGACCCCTCTGTCTGTAGCTTCTTTTTCTCCTTCTCTCTCGCCACTAAGAAAGCCCCGCGGGCACGGGTCGAGCAAATAAAAGCCATAGGGCGCTCGCCGCTAAAAGACTCCCATGGAAGGATAAGGGGGTCCCAGACGTGAATCCCAGATAAATTCATGTCCCCCGCAGAAGAAAAACTGGGCACCGATAGGTACTCGTCTACAAGCACACTCACTAGTCATCACTATTATTTAGAGTGGCATCTTCATTTTTTTCTCTCTTGGTCCTCTGCCTCCTAAAAAAAAAAATGATAAATGTTTGTATAAATATTGTGTTAGTATAATATATACTATGATTTCTGAAAACTTAGGCTACTTGAATATGCTAACAGCTAACTCTGGAGAGAAATTGTGCCCCTTTCACTTCAGACTTAATCCTGTTCTTTAGATCTAAAAGATGTTTTCTGCCTAATGTCTCTTACTTGCTGTTTCAAACTAATATAGTATAGGCTAAAAATGTGAGAAGCTGACTCAGGGCAGAAACTGGTCCTTTCTGTTCAGACTCATGCTAGTTCTCACAAACTTCTGTTCTCAAGAATTCTCCAGGTTCAGACTGACCCCCTGACTCTGTGAGAGGAACTGAGAGCAGCTTGCATGTTTTAGTGCCTTGGCATGCAGGATTTTCTTTGGTTAAAAAGGCTTCCACCTCAAGGGTATGTGAGGCAGTGGTGAACATTTCTACGTAAAAAAAATAGTAAAATAAAAATAAGGTAAAGTCCGTAGGTAAGCGGTGGAGATCTAGCACTAGTAAAGTTCCCAGAGTAGAGGGACGGAGAGAAAAGTCCACGAGCAAGTGGCGAAGCATAGAATTCAATGGGATCCTTAATGTCCAAAGAGAAAGTAAAACTCGCTCTGGTGAGACTGTTAAAGACATGAGGTATTAAGTTGAAAAGTGAAACTGTGAACAATTTTTTAGAGGCAGTGGCGCAGCATACTCCGTGGTTTTTAGAGGAAGGATATATAAATCCCCCGCTATGGGATAGATTGGGTATAGCCCTCCAGGAGGCTGATGAGCCGGGGAACCTCCCTCCAGGTACCCTAGCCATATAGAACCTGGTTAAGTCATGCCTGGGAGATACCTCTGGCAAGTACCAGGATATTGCTCAGAGAGTGCAGGCACTACAGGAAGTGAGGGAGGAAGTATCAGCGAAGGGTGAGCCTGGAGACACCTGCTTGGTACATACGTACCTCTTTTGCTCCACAGGGTCAAGGCACTATAAATTGTGCTCCTGGCAGTCTCCAGTCACCGCTACCAAACTAACTGTCCTTGTGTTCCCTCTTGCCCTCTTTGTTTTCACCTTTAGGTAACTCTACAGCTGATAAATTGTGACATCCTCCCTTATCCTCATTTGGGGGAGAGGGCATATTTATGTTTTTTCCACAGAATGCTGACAATACATGTTGGGTACCGGAATGCCTCATCCGCTTTACAACATCTCCAGCCTCTATGCCACCTGTGTCATCACTACAACATCCATCATCACATCCTGTGTTCCCAATTTTTAGACTAGGTTTTTGGACTCTGTTCATGTTTCCTATGGACTGTCTCCACCGCCTGGCACCCACCGTTCTCCACTCTCAACTTTGCCTGTGATACTATGATTCTCTCCATGATTCATTAATTGTTCCACATGCTTTGTACACCATTGTTTTAATCATTTATGTAATGCCCTTCCGTGCTGTACATTGTTTGTCCCCTTAGGGTCCTTTTGTTTGCTTGGAGGGGGACTTCGGCTCTGCCTAACCTCAACACAGAACACAGGTTGGGGTAAAAGTTACCAGCTTCATAAAAAGTCAGATTGATGATCTTACAGCAAAGCCAATTCAAATACATTATCTCAGGCTTGCACTTAAAGATTGGGAAGAGCCCTATGAGCCTGAAAGGCCACATGACGACGTGTTTCAGTCTTCCCCTT
>NW_008349989.1:2139536-2147792 GCF_000622305.1 Nannospalax galili
ACAGTTTTGACAAGAAGACACTTTTGGGTGATTTCCTATAACATGTACTTGGGACCAAGTGCGCATGCTCTTGAAGGACCCTAATTCAGTCCCCCTAGGCTAAAGACAAGGAAATAAGTCCTTCAGGCCAAAAAACTGTACAAGGAAGTAAAAATAAAAAATAATTCTGAATGCTAAGAACAAGCTGAGCTGACCTTTTTCATGCTCTTTGCCCAAAGCTGGAAATCATCCCAGAAATCCCCCCCTACCTCTGCTTGGCACATAGCCACCGCTTTTTTGCTTGGCACATAGCCGCCACTTGTGACGTTACTGCCGCTTTCTCTCTAGTTTGTGGTCTTTGTCTTTAAAAGAAGCCTGTGAACTGGGCTCTGGGCTTCTGCCCTCCGAGTGAGGCAGGGGTCCGTTTTGCAAAATGTAATAAATCCTCATGCTTGTTGCATCTCCTGGTCTGAGGACTGAGTTATTGGGGAGCGGCCTCCTATGGATGTTGGGTACCCCAAACTGGGGTTCCATCACTTGAATGGACCCCTACCCCTATATAAGCTTGTGACCTTCAACAATAAAGTAGATCTGCATCACCGAATCAGGTCTCCTGTGTCTGAATGCGGCTCTGCTGGCACAGTCTCCTCACCAGCCCTGGGGTCCAGGACCAGGCAGCAGCAGTGACTATTGGAGGTGGCTGCTGGGTGAGCAGAAAAGTGGCCTCAGTGCTGAGCAAGCCAAAGAGTGGCCACAGATTACCGCTGCAACGAGGAGCAAAGGGCAGCACTGGTGCGGCACCTGTGCCTCCCTGGAATGGAGAGGTCCTGCAGGCTGCACCCCTGCCAGCAGAGGAGTGGCACACGGAGTCAGCACCAAGTGAGCAGAAGAGTGGCTGCACTAGTATGTGATCTATTTTAGAGAAACTTCAGGAGATTCTGAGTTCTTTAAGGCTTGAGTGGAATATTTTGTAGATATAAGTTGGGTCCATTTTCATGTGTGATACCGGTTAATTCAGAAGTTTCTTTGTTCTTTGTCCAGAAGACCTTTCTACTAGAAAAAGTGGGAATGTTGAGATCATTTGCCCTTATGGAGTTAGGGTTAATCTATGTGATCAAGTTCAATAGTATTCTTTTTCGGTGTGCCAGAGTTTGGTAGAAATCTGTTTATGATTGTCATGTTTATTGTTTGGGGGATTTTTTTGTTTTGTTTTTGCTCTTTTTGAGATAGCATCTTCCTGTAGTCACAGCTGACCTGAAATGTGTTATGTGGGACAGTATAGCATTGATCTTACAGGGATTTTCCTGCCTCTGTCTTCCAGGTGTTGAGATTAAAGGCATGTACCCCCATGCCCAGCTGAAGTGATCTCTGTATATCTTTCAATTACTTTATTTTAACGTCTATTTTGTCAGATATTAGGATATAAATGCCTGCTTATTTCTTGGTCTCATATGCTTGAAATATTTTTTCCTTCCTTTCACTCTAAGGTCATTCCTGTACTAGAAGATAAGTTTCTTATAGACAACAAAAATATGGATTTTGTTTCTTAATCCATTCATCTAACCTGTGTCTTTTTGACTGGGGAGTTGAGGTGTTGAATCTTTATAGTTATTGTGTTATTATTAAGGGTAGCCGAGAGATGACTCAGCAGTTAAGAGCACTGGCTGCTCTAGCAGCAACCCTTGTTTGGTTCCCAGCATACCCATGGTAGCTAATAACCATTTAGAACTCTAGTTTGAGGTGATCTGATGCCAACTTCAGGCCTCCATGTATTTTTTCATACATGGGTATAATTACATAAATGAACGCAAAACACTTATAGACACAAAAATTTTAAAATAAATGTGCAAACAAAAAATGTAAATTTATTAGAAAGTGTGTCTTGTCTACTGTCTGTTGTGATCTTTGTCCAATTTTTAAAATATTTTGTTAGCATTGCTTTCTTTAAGAATTAACATAATTGAATGGAAAGACAATGAAAGACAAAATTTGGAAAATTTTGAAAGAGTAATTAGCAAACTCATAGAAACAGTTGGCAAATCTCATATTATTGTTGAAGTTTGATAGTATAGTAGTTTTGACAATAAACAATACTAAAAAATTATAGTTGCTGGGCGTGGTAACTTACGCCTTTAATACCAGCAATGGAGAGGCAGAGGAAGGTGGATCTCTGTGAGTTCAAGGCCAGCCTAGTCTACATAATGAGTTCCAGGCCAGCTGGGGCTACAGGGAGACCCTATCTCAAAAAGACCAAAAAAAATTATAGAAGACATGAACATTTGAATTTGTTTTCTAAAATATAATTACATATCATTAGTTTGAGAATTATAAGTTTAGTTATTACAGTACTTACTTTTTCTTTTTTTAACTCACCAGACTGTGATTTTTAACTCAAGAAGTTTAACTGGGACCTATGTATAAATTATTATGCTGTATGGCCTAAAGGCATATATTATTTTTGACTTTTTCAGATGATACAACAGGCATGAGAAGATGTCAGAAGCAGTGTCATGCGTTTCTGCTGTACTGAGTTCAGTTGTGCACGTGTGTGTTGTTTTGATCATATAATCTCATCAGAAAATTAAAAAAATAAATATTCTAGACCATGAAGTAAAGTGTTTTGTCTTTCTATGTATTTGTAATATACAGAAATAGATTTGGACATTTGCAAAGTCTCACCAAGCAACACTGTCAAACTCAAGGTTAAAATATAATAGTGTAAGATGCAGGGCTGATGTAAAAAGAATCAAGATGTAACTTAAGATATGAAGTTCTGGGCCTGCTATTGTGGAGCAAGCCCTTAATCCCAGCATTTAGAAGGCAAAGACAGTGAGATCCTTGTCAGCCTGAATCCAGCCTTGTTTACATAGTGAGTTTCAGGCCACCCATAGCTACAGAGTGAGACCCCAGGACAAAAAAGATGATCTGATTTTAACCTAAAAATCAGAAAGCTGGTGGAGTTGCTTTGCATAGGAAATTGACATGAAGATGATTTTGGCCATATTACTCTTGATGAATGTGACGGCTCTGCAGAGAAAGAACAAAACTAATCATAGTGAGGCAGTGCAGTTGGTAAGGAGGCAACTGATCTCAAAACTATTAAAGAGACAGCTGTGGGTGCTTGTGGAAGCACAAAGTATTAGACACGAGGACTGGGAGTGACAGTACATAACAGTTCTTGCCTGGTGATCAAGTGGCTTCTACAATCATCATCATGTTGGTTTAAGGGAATAATTGTTGTTTGCTTGTGAATTCTTGAGATACATTTTACTTGAGTCCATTCAAAGGTGATTGAATGTTTATGATCTAAGTCTGAGTAGAGAGTAGAGATTAATGAGATTGTTGTTTCATATTCCCTGGTACAGCTCACACTGTTATTGTTTTAATTATATGCATAAGTGTTTTAATGTGCCAAAAAACTCAAAGAATATCATCAATATGTGTGATATTCAATGTAGAATTTTACAGCAAATCTACCCCTGGCTTTCAAATTATAAACTTAATGTGCTTTCTACCTCAAGTAAGCACAATTGCAAAGTATAATTGACCATAATGATGTAACTAATTATATGAGGACATCCAATCTTGGCCATACAGCATATGTCTTAAAGTGATCTTATCTCATGGAGCTTTCTTCAGTACATCAATTATCTGATTCCAGCCTTTCACTAACAAGAAGATAAACATTTATGAATCCCAGATATTCTGCTTGTGGACAGCATAAACAATGGGAAGAGTAATCTTGGGTGATAACTGTCCATTTTGCTTTGTTTCTAGAATTTGCATTAACAGAAAGCATCTCTATTTACCACCGTTTACCCATCAGTCAGTCCTCTCTTTGCATTAATTCTGGGTGGAAAAGCAAAAGAATGATTCTGATATTTGGGTAGTATAAGAGAGAGATCCCTTGTCCTTAACATAATTGCACAGAAGGAAAAGGATGCATTGGTTATGAAGGAGAGTGGGGCAAACTGTTTGGTCATACTTTATTATTATTCACTTAAAAATATTATTAGTGACCAGCATGGTCTACATAGTGAGTTCCAGGACAGCTGGGGCTACATGGATACCCTGTCTTAAAAAGACCAAAAAATATTGCTAGTAATTACCGTTAGTTTTGTTCATTTTTCTCTATTTTTTCTGAGTGGAGTTTCAGAATTGATCCTAATGTCAATAAGCATCATTTCATTTATCTTTATTGATGTAATTTTTCTTAAGATTAGGTTTTCTGACATTGACACAGAGAAAATTCATGTGAAATATTCACTTTTAGTGTTATTGGTGAGTTCCCTTTATGTTTACCAGTTCATATATATATATATATGTATATAATTACATTTAGTTATTTTGGTTCAGTTCTTGTTCTTGGCTATTAGTCTCTTTGTAGGAACATTACACAAATATTTTGCTATTATCTTACTGCAATTGTTCCCTCAGAGCTTTCAGCATATTGAACTATCTCATAATCAGGCAAGGTTTATGCTTCTGCATACTGGTTATTCTTTCTGAGCCCCTGGTCTGAACTTTCATTTCTTCTTTCACACGAATGCTGTTCTTAATTAATAATGTGTTTTAAGATCCCTGTAGCATTTCTACCTCTGTTCTATGAAGTTAGTACATAGTTATATGCAGCTTTTTTTGTTCTAATTTTCCTTTGTTTAAAGTATATGTGCTGGTATGGGGCTGGAGAGATGGCTTAGCGATGAAGAGCATTGGCTGCTGTTGCAGAGGGCTAAGGTTCAATTCCCAGCACCCACATGGTGGCTATGAACTGTTCTTAACTCCAGTTCCAGGGGAATCCGAAGCCCTCCTTCCACCTCTGTGGCATTGCACGACATGGGTGCACTCACATACATGCAGGCAATATACTCATACACATAAAATAAATATAAAATATTTTCAAAAAAAGAGGCTATGGGAGGGTGCCATCTGGGAAGTGGGTGTATAGTCAAATAAGATAGTTTGGTATGTTCTGTGTGATACACACACACACACACACACAATCAATAAATTTTAAAAAAATGTATTATATTTGAGGAGGAAGCATGGACTCTTACGTCACGCTAATTAGTATAGGTGATAAATATTACCATTGAAATCTACTCGATGACTTTAGAAACATACAGGCACCAAAGATCCAAGTGCAACCGATTATGACTAGTAATAATCAGATACACACAGATTAGAGATGCATGTGCCAACATCTCAGTGTTAGTAGCAAAAACAATGAGTCTTTCTGCAAGGAACAATATATTCTAAAATGACATGGAGATCTTTTTTAAAGGTTAAAAACTCATTCAATTTTATATCTTACAGGGCTTATACTGAGTTCAATGTTGTGTAACTGTATTAAGTCAACTGTGAACCTAGAGTCTTACTTATAGTCACTTGTGAAAGAGATGTACTCTTGCTCTGGAGTGTGTTACTGAATATGTTTAAGGTGTAATGAAATGCCTCTTCTAATCATGTAGTTATTAAAAAATTTTTAAAAATGATTATGGCGTTCATTTTTGAAGCTTCATTATTATCTAGATTTTTGGTTTTGTGTTTTTAGCTTTTTAAGTATGAATGTTGAGAACTACAGTAACTGGCCTGGCAAGATAAGCCCACTGTTGCAATAGTGGCACATATATTACAGGAGCAAGCAACTACTTTATAATTGGTTTTAGTTTTTTTCAACAATTCATTAATATCTTACATTTCTGACTAAGTAAAAGACATGGACTTAATTTAAGTGCTATTTGTACAGGTGCACTCCTCTCCAGTGCCTGTATGTATGGAGGCCAGAGGTCAATGTCTTACTAAATCACAGTCTATCTTATTTTTTGAGGGAGAGCCATTCACTTAACATGGAGCTTCCCTTTTTGTCTAGCCAACAAGCCCCAGATCTACCCATTACCGATCCCACAGTGCTGGAGTTGCAGATTTCCAGTGTTGCCTGGCTTTACAGTGGTTGCTGGGGTTATGAACTCATCTCCTTAAGGTTTACACAGCAAACAGCTTCCCCATTGAGCCAAGTCCCCAGTGCATATTTTTCTAATTTTAGTCTAATATTCTAATATGTTATATCTAATTAGTTAGATATAAAACTTCTCAAAGTATGTTCTATATAAAACATTCAACTACTTTCATATTGATGTACTTAAACAACTTGCAACAACTGCCTGTGAACATGTCCACATTCTGTGCAAATGACCCTAATACATTAGTTAAGGGATAAACTATCACTGCATTTGAAACAAACAAACAAACAAATAATCTCCTTAGTATGTTATTTGAATCATACTCCACACCCTTGCCATGATATCCTCTTTACTTCCTGTTTTCTCCCAAACCAGGCTGGAGTTTTGATTGGCTCAACCTTGTACCTGTCTCATGCAGGACACTCTGTTTGCTGTGAATCAGGGTGTAGCAGACACTTCACACAGAGGAGACAGCATTTCACAGCAATTCTCCCCACCATTCGGCTTTACAGCCTCTCTGCTCATGGAAATCACTATACAGATCAGGCTAGGCTCCATCTTCCAGATAGCCACCTGCATCTGTTTCCTCATTGCTGGGATTAAATGTGTGTGCCACCGTGTCTGGTTCAAATGCTTTTGTTTTAACAACATAAGAAGACCTGCTTTTCTTTTTTTTACATTAATGGTATCTCTATCATGAAAATTCCATTGATGGTCATTGTTTCTGTATTAAGTGAATGATTCTCTGCAGAATTTTCCCCTACTAATTTGCCTTTAAATTGAGATGTGAAAGATAAAACTAGATCTATCTTTAATTTATTATTTGTATTAATTCTTATTATCTGGGTGGTACCTAGGCTTATAGTAGAGTCATAATTCCTTTATTATTTTTTTTATTTTGTATGTATGAGTTTATTGCCTACATGTATGTAAATTTACTCATGTCGTGCAATGTGTGGGGATGTCATAAGGGAGCATTGGATCCCCTGGTACTGGAGTTATGGATAGTTGTTAGGCATCACATGTGTGTTGAGAACGGAACTTCTTGGGTCCTCTGCAAGAGTAGCCAGTTCTCTTAATCACTGAGAAACCTCTCCAGCCACTGAGTCATATTTCCTAGGCTTCTTTTGAATTTGAAAATAAATATTTATTTAAAAGTATATCCTCACCTCTTATGGTGGTGCACACCTTTAATTCCAGCATTCACAGCGCAGAGGCCAGTGAATCTCGGTGAGATAGAGTCCAGCTTGGTCTACATAGTAAATTCCAAGACAGTGGAGCTATAAGGAGACCCCCCATCTTAACTGTCCCATTCAAAAAAAGTATATTCTGAAACAATCTCAATGCTCTGGGCATATAACTTTGTACATACTAGTTCTTATCTGGAAATAGTACATTTTTGTATTTTGATTTAAATTCCTTTAAGTTCTCAGCTCACACTTCTTCAGAATATCTTCTATGATGACTTTATTGAGGTAAAATAATTGTTAATTCAATATTTTCATGAGTTAAATTTACTTTATTTTAGTCTTTTTTGATACTGGTAATCCCAGGTGGCCTGGAACTTGCTATGTAGACCAGGCAGGCCTAGATCTCAGAGAGATCACCTCCCTCTGCCTCCAGAGTGCTGAGATTAAAGGCATGCACCACCACATCTGGCAGATTAGTTAAATTTATTGTAGTCTTACTGCATATACAAATTGTTATACTAGAGAAATTGATATGAAACATACCAATTATATATGATATAACATATACAGATATAATGACTCTCAAACTCATAAATACTAACCCTCTTACAATCACATGTACTGTGTAAACTAGCCTGCTTATGATCTTTCTAAAAGCAATACCTGAAAGAGTCTTTGTGCAAGTAAGCTACCCAAAGTTCCATATCTATAAAGTTGCAAGAGGTGGTGAGGCTCTTGTCAAAAGTATGTTACATGCTAAATTGCTCTTATTATTTTAGTTATGATAGCTCTTACATTCTTAGTTAATTATAGTTGTAGTATAAAACTTATATCTGGAATTCTTTTGCTACAATGCTGTCATTTCTATGACAGGAAAATCTAAATGGGGAGGGGGCTTTAAATTTGATTAAGAACTGTTGTATGAAATGTACAAAAGCTCAATAAAATATATTTTAAAAGGAAATGTGGCAGGTTCTGTTTAGTTGAGGGGCTGGAGAGATGGCTCAGAGGTTAAGAACACTGGTTGTTCTTACAGAAGACCGGCGTTCAAATCCCAGCAGGCACATGACAGCTAACTGTCCACAACTCCAGTTCCAGGGAATCCAATGGCCTCTTCTGTCCTC
>NW_008349989.1:2149143-2150168 GCF_000622305.1 Nannospalax galili
CTTCAGATTCCCCTGGAACTGGAGTTAAGGATGGTTCGTAGCCACCATGTGGGTGCTGGGAATCTAACCTGGGTCCTCTGCAACAGCAGTCAGTGCTCTTAACAGCTGAGCCATCTCTCCAGCACCTTCAACCTGGGTTTTAATAAATGAAAAAAAAGTGACAAGGTTTGGTATCTAAATTACAAATATCTTGGGGAGATTTATAAGCAATGAATTTCTGAGAGTGTTAATCTACTAACAAAAGGGAAGAAATTCTCTTTCTTTTATAAGCAAAAATTTGTGGATGTTCCTTATACATCCTACAGAGAGTTTGTTTACACTACTAAAGAAAAATGTTTTTTTCTTTCTATTTTGTAGACAATAAAAATCTGTGTATAAACTGACTTAGGTTTTAGATACAAAATCTTGGAGTATTTTCTTATATATCATTTCTTTTTTCCATATGTGTTGGATAATTCTGCCTCCATTGTGTTGCCACAGTTACTCACAGTACTCTAATGAATTTATATGTGCCTAGAAGCTTGTTGGATTTACGTTGTGGAAGCCATCACTGTTTTTCTTTATACCATCTGTCTATGGTCTTGTAAAATTATGTGTCAACCAATAACTACTAGAAGAGGGAGAGTAAGTTTTCTCAAGGCTGTGGTGCTACTAGACAGGTTAACCAAGCTTCGGTGGATGGATGCATGATAAAAGACATTTGGGGACAAAACCTTGGCTCAATATGCATTAGTATATATGACAGAGTCCATGGGAGGCTGTAAGAGGAGTGCAAGTAGGGGAGGGAGGCTGAGTATGATCAAACTGTAATATATGAGAGTCTCAAAAATTATTATTTATAAAAAAACTTTAATAACTACATGATTAGAAGAAGCATTTCATTACATCTTTAACATATTCAATAGCACACTCCAGAGCAAGAGTACATCTCTTTCACAAGTGGCTGTAAGTTTCTTGGTTCACAGCTGAATTAATACAGTTATAAAATATTGAACTCAGTATAAGCCCTGTAAGACATAAAACTG